>NC_143039.1:77878614-77916114 GCF_057628025.1 Oncorhynchus mykiss
ACACTGCTACACGCCCCGCTTTTCTGGTCTAATAGACGACAACAACAACTGTCACAATAAGCGGTTTCTTATAGCGTAGTGAGAGACTACTGTGTGTCAGTGCCCTTCACAGTGCATTCAGACCCCTTCACTTTTCTCCACATTTTGTTAAATTACTTGCCTTTATTCTAAAATTGATTAAATAACTTTTTTTCCTCATCAATCTACACACAAAACTCCATAATGACAAAGTGAAAACAGGTTTTATAATTGTTTTGTAAATGTACTAAAAAACAGAAATACCTTATTTACATAAGTATTCAGACCCTTTGTTATGAGATTCTAAATTGATCTCAGGTGCTTCCTGTTTCCATTGATCATCCTTGAGATGTTTCTACAACTTGATTGGAGTCCACCTGTGGTAAATACAATTGATTGGACATGATTTGGAAAGGCACACACCTGTCTATATAAGGTCCCACAGTTGACAGAGCACGTCAGAGCAAAAACCAAGCCATGAGGTCGAAGGAATTGTCCGTACAGCCACGAGACAGGATTGTGTCGAGGCAGAGATCTGGGGAAGGGTACCAAAACATTTCTGCGGCATTGAAGGTCCTCAAGAACGCTGTGGCCTCCATCATTCTTAAATGGAAGAAGTTTGGAACCACCAAGACTCTTCCTAGAGCTGGCCACCCAGCCAAACTGAGCAATCGGGGGAGAAGGGCCTTGGTCAGGGGAGAAGGGCCTTGACCAAGAACCTGATGGTCACTCTGACAGAGCTCCAGAGCTCCTCTGTGGAGATGGGAGAACCTTCCAGAAGGACAACCATCTCTGCAGCACTCCACCAATCAGGCCTTTATGGAAGAGTTGCCAGACAGAATCCACTTGTCAGTAAAAGGCACATGACCAGCCCGCTGGGAGTTTGCTGAAAGGGACCTAAAGGAGAGAAACAAGATTCTCTGGTCTGAATGTCAAGCGTCACGTCTGGAGGAAACCTGGCACCATCCCTACGGTGAAGCATGGTGGTGGCAGCGTCATGCTGTGGGGATGTTTTTCAGTGGCAGGGACTGGGAGACCATCGAGGGAAAGATGAACGGAGCAAAGTACAGAGAGATAATTGATGAAAACCTGCTACAGATTGCTCAGGACCTCAGACTGGGGCGAAGGTTCACTTTCCAGCTGGACCATGACCCTAAGCACACAGCCAAGACAACGTATGAGTGGCTTCGGGACAAGACTCTGAATATCCTTAAGTGGCCGAGCCAGAGCCCGGACTTGAACCTGATCTAACATCTCTGGAGCGACGCTCCCCATCCAACCTGACAGGGCTTGAGAGGATCTGCAGAGAAGAATGGGAGAAACTCCCCAAATACAGGTTGTACCAAGCTTGTAGAGTCATACCCAAGAAGACTTGAGGCTGTAATCACTGCCGAAGGTGCTTCAACAAAGTACTGAGTAAAGGGTCTGAATACTTATGTAATTTAGATATTTTAGTTGTTGTTTTTTTTATACATTTTAAACAATTTTGAAAAACCTGTTTTTGCTTTGACATTATGGGGTATTGTGATGTCATTATGGGGTATTGTGATGTCATTATGGGGTATTGTGATGTCATTATGGGGTATTGTGATGTCATTATGGGGTATTGTGTGTAGATTGATGAGAAGAAAATATATATATTTTAGAATAAGGCTGTAAGGTAACAAAATGTGGAAAAAGTCAAGGGGTCTGAATACTTTCCGAATGCACTGTATGTGTCAGGTCTGACATTTTTTTTGTTTGTATATTTCTTACTCCTTAGTTGCAAGTTAAGGCTGTGTGTTTGGTGTGTACCATTTGTTTTACAGGTAGCCTACAGTACCTGCCTTTTTTCTGAAAACTTTCTCGTCCTCATTCTGCCTCTGTTCATACCTTTGCCCCAGAGTTTTACCCGTTCCATTGACAGGAAAATTCCTGGCCATATTACAGTACGGACAGTACTAGCCTTCCTCTGCGCCACGTCACTCCCACCTGAACTATCTATGTCACTGTGTCACATTATTATAAGGTAGAGAAGTCTATTACGTTATAGTTTAAGGTAGAGAAGTCTATTAAGTTATAGTTTAAGGTAGAGAAGTCTATTACGTTATAGTTTAAGGTAGAGAAGTCTATTAAGTTATAGTTTAAGGGAGAGAAGTCTATTAAATTATAGTTTAAGGGAGAGAAGTCTATTAAATTATAGTTTAAGGGGGAGAAGTCGTCTCATGAGGATTTTCATTGGTGGTGTTGTACTTTTTTTTATCTTCATTTAAACAAAATGGTTTTACTTCACTGTGTAATTGTTTAATTTATGCAGATATTCACAACCCTTTACCACAATGACCATAGTGTGATTGACTGGCTAGAGAACCAACCCAACCCTGCTATAATTCTAAGAGTTCCTAGGTGTTACCCTCTGGGAGCTGGTCTTCAGGTCCCAGACACGGCTACATGGTTCATGGTTCATCAACAGGACGGCTGCCATATAACTGTCTTTCTTTTATCGTCAGTCCCTTCCAAGGATTCATCGTTCCTGTGTGAAGTCCCGTAACTCAGTCCTGTAACTCAGTCTGTAACTCAGTCTGTAACTCAGTCTGTAACTCAGTCTGTAACTCAGTCTGTAACTCAGTCTGTAACTCAGTCTGTAACTCAGTTTGTAACTCAGTCTGTAACTCAGTCTGTAACTCAGTCTGTAACTCAGTCTGTAACCCAGTCTGTAACTCAGTCTGTAACTCAGTCTGTAACTCAGTCTGTAACTCAGTCTGTAACTCAGTCTGTAACTCAGTCTGTAACCCAGTCTGTAACTCAGTCTGTAACTCAGTCTGTAACTCAGTCTGTAACCCAGTCTGTAACTCAGTCTGTAACTCAGTCTGTAACTCAGTCTGTAACTCAGTCTGTAACTCAGTCTGTAACCCAGTTTGTAACTCAGTCTGTAACTCAGTTTGTAACTCAGTCTGTAACTCAGTCTGTAACTCAGTCCTGTAACTCAGTCTGTAACTCAGTCTGTAACTCAGTCTGTAACTCAGTCTGTAACTCAGTCTGTAACTCAGTCTGTAAGGTAGCACCTTATTTCTAATTTCTTGAAGCTTGACATTGTTCTCTTGAAAAAGAAGAAGAACATAACTAAGGAAAAGGATAGAAGAAGAACATAACTAAGGAAAAGGATAGAAGAAGAACATAACTAAGGAAAAGGATAGAAGAAGAACATAACTAAGGAAAAGGATAGAAGAAGAAGAACATAACTAAGGAAAAGGATAGAAGAAGAAGAACATAACTAAGGAAAAGGATAGAAGAAGAAGAACATAACTAAGGAAAAGGAAAGGATTTGATCTCAGAACTGTTTATACGTAGAAGAAGAAAGAAGTTCTCTGGACACTTCCCACTGGGCAGACTCTGGACAGTTCCCACTGGGCAGACTCTGGACACTTCCCACTGGGCAGACTCTGGACACTTCCCACTGGGCAGACTCTGGACACTTCCCACTGGGCAGACTCTGGACAGTTCCCACTGGGCAGACTCTGGACACTTCCCACTGGGCAGACTCTGGACACTTCCCACTGGGCAGACTCTGGACAGTTCCCACTGGGCAGACTCTGGACACTTCCCACTGGGCAGACTCTGGACACTTCCCACTGGGCAGACTCTGGACACTTCCCACTGGGCAGACTCTGGACACTTCCCACTGGGCAGACTCTGGACACTTCCCACTGGGCAGACTCTGGACACTTCCCACTGGGCAGACTCTGGACACTTCCCACTGGGCAGACTGGACAGTTCCCACTGGGCAGACTCTGGACACTTCCCACTGGGCAGACTCTGGACACTTCCCACTGGGCAGACTCTGGACACTTCCCACTGGGCAGACTCTGGACACTTCCCACTGGGCAGACTCTGGACACTTTCCACTGGGCAGACTCTGGACACTTCCCACTGGGCAGACTCTGGACACTTCCCACTGGGCACGGACGTCTATTCCACGTTGATTTAATGTCATTTTATTGAAATGATGTGGAAACAACGTTGATTCAACCAGTGGGTTGTTTTAGACAGAACCAAACAAATACTATTGTGTTTTACTGTTGGTTCTGGTTGGTTCTGTTGGTTCTGGTTGGTTCTGTTGGTTCTGTGTGTTTCTGGTTGGTTCTGTTGGTTCTGTTGGTTCTTTTTTATTCTGTTGGTTCTGTGTGTTTCTGGTTGGTTCTGTTGGTTCTGTGCTTGTTACTTCAAATGGACTTGGGGATATTTGGGAATATTTAAAATATCATGTAACCAGTGAACTGGACACTAAAACCATGCTGTTTGGATTAAATGTATGTCACTCCTTTCACCTGAAACGCTATGTATACACACCCTGCAATAAAACGACATTGTTCAGTAAAATGTGAGTGTGTGTAATAAATTATAATTATAATTATTAGGTACAGTTTCACACATGTACAAGTGTGTATTAGACACGTGTGAAATGGAAATGTTGTGTTTGATATCCAAACTCCCATCTTGAAGAGTAGGGTATCGGCCAGGAGAGTGGGGTCACGGCCAGGAGAGTGGGGTCACGGCCAGGAGAGTGGGGTCAAGGCCAGGGGAGTGGGGTCACGGCCAGGAGAGTGGGGTCACGGCCAGGAGAGTGGGGTCGCGGCTAGGGGAGTGGGGTCGCGGCCAGGAGAGCGGGGTCACAGCCAGGAGAGTAGGGTCACAGCCAGGGGAGTGGGGTCACAGCCAGGGGAGTGGGGTCACGGCCAGGGGAGTGGGGTCACAGCCAGGAGAGTAGGGTCACGGCCAGGGGAGTGGGGTCACGGCCAGGAGAGTGGGGTCACGGCCAGGAGAGTGGGGTCACAGCCAGGAGAGTGGGGTCACAGCCAGGAGAGTGGGGTCACAGCCAGGGTATCAACCATTATCAACAGCAACCCTGGACCAATTAGGGTTAAGTGCCATGCAACGGAACGGGGAGTCGAACTAGCAATCTTTCTGTTACTAGACCCAACGTTCTAACCACGTGGCTACCTGCCCTGTGTGTGGACGTGCTTATGGGTGAGTACATTTATGCTGTAGCCTACATCAGTGGTTGATACAAGACCCACTAAAACAGGATTGTCATAACTCACACATTTAAGGTGATCGATATTTGATATTTGTCATTGCTGGATTGCTCATTATACTCAGAGATCAGCGTTGGTTGTTGGGTTGAGGATGTTGCTGGTTAAACTAGGGAGAAGTACATATCGTCAAGCAGATTGACTGTGAACCCTCCTACTGTTGTGCGTTTAAACCACAAAGGAAGTTAGTTAGCCTAACGTCCTGCAGATGTCGCTGTGAGTAAAGGAAGAATAGTTTCAGAATTTCCCCCCACACTAAACAAGGGCGGCAGGGTAGCCTAGTGGTTAGAGCGTTGGACTAGTAACCGGAAGGTTGTGAGTTCAAACCCCCGAGCTGGACAAGGTACAAATCTGTCGTTCTGCCCCTGAACAGGCAGTTAACCCACTGTTCCCACTGTTGAAAATAAGAATTTGTTCTTAACTGACTTGCCTGGTTAAATAAAGGTAAAATAAAAAAATAAAAAATCTAACTATTTTAAGTAAAATACGCTGGATCAAAAACAAAAGTTATCGACAGGTTTGATGGAAACGGAAAATGTTTCGGGGTAAATTTTCCAAATTATGATTCCAAATTATGATGAACTTCACAGGGTGGTGAAAGTGTGAAGGTGATGAGTTTGATGCTCCTTTCCAATAAATACCGAGGGTGTTATTCTGGTGACACGATGATCGATGCTTGGCTGCCGTTTGACAACTAAAAATGATCTCGCTATTTTGTCCATAATAATAATCTCATCGTGTAGGCAATACGTGGGCTCTAGCCAACAGCGCCATGAGGGTACGTGCAAATACCAGAGTGGGCACATTCGCTATATAACGCAAAATACAAATTGTGAGAAGTAGAGTTGAAAATGGGATGGGAAACCTTTAATCCTTAAAACGTCTAAACCAGAGCTTCTACTAAACTAACATATGGAGTTGTTTTAAAATGGTCATAGCAAAGATAATTTAGCTATTTGATTTAGAATTTAAAGACCCCTTAAGGTATAAATATATATATATATATATATATATATATATATATATATAAAACATATTTGATTAAACATAGAAACGCATTGAATAACAGCTTCATGCACGGATAAACATATATTAAAATATATAGAAATAGAGTTCCACTGTTGTGTTGAGTAGCCAGCTAGCTAACGTAGCATCCCTCTGTTTGAGGAGGCTGTTTCAGTAGGCTAAACTAGCTAGCTAACGTAGCATCCCTCTGTTTGAGGAGGCTGTTTCAGTAGGCTAAACTAGCTAGCTAACGTAGCATCCCTCTGTTTGAGGAGGCTGTTTCAGTAGGCTAAACTAGCTAGCTAACGTAGCATCCCTCTGTTTGAGGAGGCTGTTTCAGTAGGCTAAACTAGCCAGCTTCATTTGCTAGCTAATTAAGTGGCTAATTAAGTGAAGTGAAGTGAAGTGAAATAGTGTTCTGCCCTCTCAGACCCTTGGCCAGATAGGGTTAAATAGTGTTCTGCCCTCTCAGACCCTTGGCTAGATAGGGTTAAATAGTGTTCTGCCCTCTCAGACCCTTGGCTAGATAGGGTTAAATAGTGTTCTGCCCTCTCAGACCCCGGGTTAAATAGTGTTCTGCCCTCTCAGACCCTGGGTTAAATAGTGGAATGGGGTGGTGTTTTCTTTAGAGGGCTAATAGTTGGCAGGGCAATGTTCCTTTTACCCAACGTTGTATTAAGAAATTAAAGTCGGTAGGCCGTGATACCACACCCGTACAGCAGGTAGGCCGTGATAACACACCAGTACAGCAGGTAGGCCGTGATACCACACCAGTACAGCAGGTAGGCCGTGATAACACACCCGTACAGCAGGTAGGCCGTGATAACACACCAGTACAGCAGGTAGGCCGTGATAACACACCAGTACAGCAGGTAGGCCGTGATAACACACCAGTACAGCAGGTAGGCCGTGATAACACACCAGTACAGCAGGTAGGCTGTGATACCACACCCGTACAGCAGGTAGGCCGTGATAACACACCAGTACAGCAGGTAGGCTGTGATAACACACCAGTACAGCAGGTAGGCTGTGATAACACACCAGTATAGTATGTAGGCCGTGATAACACACCAGTACAGCAGGTAGGCCGTGATACCACACCAGTACAGCAGGTAGGCCGTGATAACACACCAGTACAGCAGGTAGGCCGTGATACCACACCAGTACAGCAGGTAGGCCGTGATAACACACCAGTACAGCAGGTAGGCCGTGATACCACACCAGTACAGCAGGTAGGCCGTGATAACACACCAGTACAGCAGGTAGGCCGTGATACCACACCAGTACAGCAGGTAGGCCGTGATAACACACCAGTACAGCAGGTAGGCCGTGATAACACACCCGTACAGCAGGTAGGCCGTGATAACACACCAGTACAGCAGGTAGGCCGTGATAACACACCAGTACAGCAGGTAGGCCGTGATAACACACCAGTACAGCAGGTAGGCCGTGATAACACACCCGTACAGCAGGTAGGCCGTGATAACACACCCGTACAGCAGGTAGGCCGTGATAACACACCAGTACAGCAGGTAGGCCGTGATAACACACCAGTACAGCAGGTAGGCCGTGATAACACACCCGTACAGCAGGTAGGCCGTGATAACACACCAGTACAGCAGGTAGGCCGTGATAACACACCAGTATAGTATGTAGGCCGTGATAACACACCAGTACAGCAGGTGGCGGTGTATACGCCTAAAAGCTGGATGCGATCTGTCAATTGAATCCTAAAGAAGAAGAAGAACATTTGCGGTGGGGAGTCTGGTGGGAAAATGCTCATGTTGTTTGTGTAGAATTTTCGGCATGAAAATCTGCCGCCATTTTTTGATGGAAACCTAACTACTAGATGACTGTTGATTTCTACAAAAAATAGGTGTGTTCATATTGAACCAATCTGGTTAATAACCATTGTTTGATTCAAACAAATCGTTATCTGAACCCGCAGAACTGTAAAGGATGATTCTGGCTCAGTGGGAGTGAGATTTGTGGAGAGATCGGAGTGGAAGATGGTGATGAATAAAAAATGGAACAAAAGGCTAAAGTTGTTAAACGAGTTTAAACAAGGAGGTTTTTGGTTGGAGTTCACTGACAATTACACTTCTTTGGGAGATCCGTTTGAAGAACGCTACAACAGTAAGTATCAAATCATCAAATCAAATGTATTTATAAAGCTCTTCTTACATCAGCTGATGTCACAAAGTGCTGTACAGAAACCCTCAGCCTAAAACCCCAAACAGCAAGCAATGCAGGTGTAGAAGCACGTTGTCTAGGAAAAAACTCCCTAGAAAGGCCAAAACCTAGGAAGAAACCTAGAGAGGAACCAGGCTATGTGGGGTGGCCAGTCCTCTTCTGGCTGTGCCCGGGTGGAGATTATAACAGAACATGGCCAAGATGTTCAAATGTCCATAAATGACCAGCAGGGTCAAATAATAATAATCACATAATAACTTTGCATCTTGTACTTTGGACCAAGTTGTGTAGAATAATTGACAACCTGTAAGAAGGACGATCATTTGAGATATCAAGTTTTTCACACTATTCATAAAATGGCGCCATCGTGTGGGGAAAGAAAGTCGTACAGTTTTTCAGTAGTTGAAAGTTGTCAAACGTTGCAAGGTTGAATGAAATGCCATGAATAATCAGAAATTAATGTCGAACAAACATACCTATCAGAACGTTGGCCAGCGTTGTGTTCTGCTGAACAAAAAAAAAGGCCAAGCAGCCGAGAATGAAAAGGTGACGAGAGTTTATTTTACCACCGTTTGTGTTTAACATTATTAATGTACAGTATTTTCACTAAATGTAGAACAGCTTTTTGTTCAAATATAATTCAGGATGCTGAAGGACCCCCCCCCCCCCAGGACAGAACAACTAGTTAGTTCTGAATTGTGGACAGAACGTGTCAACTAGTTACCTCTGAATGGTGGACAGAACAACTAGTTACCTCTGAATGGTGGACAGAACAACTAGTTACCTCTGAATGGTGGACAGAACAACTAGTTACCTCTGAATGGTGGACAGAACAACTAGTTACCTCTGAATGGTGGACAGAACGTGTCAACTAGTTACCTCTGAATGGTGGACAGAACGTGTCAACTAGTTACCTCTGAATGGAGGACAGAACGTGTCAACTAGTTACCTCTGAATGGAGGACAGAACGTGTCAACTAGTTACCTCTGAATGGAGGACAGAACGTGTCAACTAGTTACCTCTGAATGGTGGACAGAACATGTCAACTAGTTACCTCTGAATGGTGGACAGAACATGTCAACTAGTTACCTCTGAATGGTGGACAGAACAGAACATGTCAACTAGTTACCTCTGAATGGAGGACAGAACGTGTCAACTAGTTACCTCTGAATGGAGGACAGAACGTGTCAACTAGTTACCTCTGAATGGAGGACAGAACGTGTCAACTAGTTACCTCTGAATGGAGGACAGAACGTGTCAACTAGTTACCTCTGAATGGAAGACAGAACGTGTCAACTAGTTACCTCTGAATGGAGGACAGAACGTGTCAACTAGTTACCTCTGAATGGAGAACATGTCAACTAGTTACCTCTGAATGGAGGACAGAACATGTCAACTAGTTACCTCTGAATGGAGGACAGAACGTGTCAACTAGTTACCTCTGAATGGAGGACAGAACGTGTCAACTAGTTACCTCTGAATGGAGGACAGAACTTGTCAACTAGTTACCTCTGAATGGTGGACAGAACGTGTCAACTAGTTACCTCTGAATTGTGGACAGAACGTGTCAACTAGTTACCTCTGAATGGAGGACAGAACGTGTCAACTAGTTACCTCTGAATTGTGGACAGAACGTGTCAACTAGTTACCTCTGAATGGTGGACAGAACGTGTCAACTAGTTACCTCTGAATGGAGGACAGAACGTGTCAACTAGTTACCTCTGAATGGAGGACAGAACGTGTCAACTAGTTACCTCTGAATTGTGGACAGAACGTGTCAACTAGTTACCTCTGAATTGTGGACAGAACGCGTCAACTAGTTACCTCTGAATTGTGGACAGAACGTGTCAACTAGTTACCTCTGAATTGTGGACAGAACGTGTCAACTAGTTACCTCTGAATGGAGGACAGAACGTGTCAACTAGTTACCTCTGAATTGTGGACAGAACGTGTCAACTAGTTACCTCTGAATGGAGGACAGAACGTGTCAACTAGTTACCTCTGAATTGTGGACAGAAAGTGTCAACTAGTTACCTCTGAATGGTGGACAGAACAACTAGTTACCTCTGAATGGTGGACAGAACAACTAGTTACCTCTGAATGGTGGACAGAACAACTAGTTACCTCTGAATGGTGGACAGAACAACTAGTTACCTCTGAATGGTGGACAGAACGTGTCAACTAGTTACCTCTGAATTGTGGACAGAAAGTGTCAACTAGTTACCTCTGAATGGTGGACAGAACAACTAGTTACCTCTGAATGGTGGACAGAACAACTAGTTACCTCTGAATGGTGGACAGAACAACTAGTTACCTCTGAATGGTGGACAGAACAACTAGTTACCTCTGAATGGTGGACAGAACATGTCAACTAGTTACCTCTGAATGGTGGACAGAACGTGTCAACTAGTTACCTCTGAATTGCTTTAATACAACAGTGCATTCTGACACCACAAATTGAAATAGATTTCACCTCCATATAGTTGGTCAGAAATGGTCATGGATTACATATTAGGGCCTCCACCGACTGAAGGGGCAGAGGATCTGGAAAGGGTATGTTGCTAGCATCCTCTAGCTAGCTAGCTGGCTGGCTAGCGTCTTTGCATAAAACGAGCCAAATGCATTGCACATTCTAAATAGCTGCCTGCTACTAGGATAGTATTCGGTCAACGAGACTAAATTATTGAATAAGCCAAATGTTTCAGTTAACATCAGTTACGTATCAGTTATTATAAAATAAAATACCGAACAGTAAATGTTCAATATGCTGTATCTTTCTTTTTGGATAAAGGTATCTAGCTAGTTGACAGCAGAGGTGTCTAGCTAGCTGACAGCAGAGGTGTCTAGCTAGCTGACAGCAGAGGTGTCTAGCTAGCTGACAGCAGAGGTATCTAGCTAGCTGACAGCAGAGGTGTCTAGCTAGCTGACAGCAGAGGTATCTAGCTAGCTGACAGCAGAGGTATAAAGCTAGCTGACAGAAGAGGTGTCTAGCTAGCTGACAGCAGAGGTATAAAGCTAGCTGACAGAAGAGGTGTCTAGCTAGCTGACAGCAGAGGTGTCTAGCTAGCTGACAGCAGAGGTATCTAGCTAGCTGACAGCAGAGGTGTCTAGCTAGCTGACAGCAGAGGTGTCTAGCTAGCTGACAGCAGAGGTATCTAGCTAGCTGACAGCAGAGGTATCTAGCTAGCTGACAGCAAAGGTATCTAGCTAGCTGACAGCAGAGGTGTCTAGCTAGCTGACAGCAGAGGTATCTAGCTAGCTGACAGCAGAGGTGTCTAGCTAGCTGACAGCAGAGGTGTCTAGCTAGCTGACAGTAGAGGTGTCTAGCTAGCTGACAGCAGAGGTATCTAGCTAGCTGACAGCAGAGGTATAAAGCTAGCTGACAGAAGAGGTGTCTAGCTAGCTGACAGCAGAGGTATAAAGCTAGCTGACAGAAGAGGTGTCTAGCTAGCTGACAGCAGAGGTGTCTAGCTAGCTGACAGCAGAGGTATCTAGCTAGCTGACAGCAGAGGTGTCTAGCTAGCTGACAGCAGAGGTGTCTAGCTAGCTGACAGCAGAGGTGTCTAGCTAGCTGACAGCAGAGGTATCTAGCTAGCTGACAGCAGAGGTATCTAGCTAGCTGACAGCAAAGGTATCTAGCTAGCTGACAGCAGAGGTGTCTAGCTAGCTGACAGCAGAGGTATCTAGCTAGCTGACAGCAGAGGTGTCTAGCTAGCTGACAGCAGAGGTGTCTAGCTAGCTGACAGCAGAGGTATCTAGCTAGCTGACAGCAAAGGTATCTAGCTAGCTGACAGCAGAGGTGTCTAGCTAGCTGACAGTAGAGGTGTCTAGCTAGCTGACAGCAGAGGTATCTAGCTAGCTGACAGCAGAGGTATCTAGCTAGCTGACAGCAGAGGTATCTAGCTAGCTGACAGCAGAGGTATCTAGCTAGCTGACAGCAGAGGTGTCTAGCTAGCTGACAGCAGAGGTATCTAGCTAGCTGACAGAAGAGGTGTCTAGCTAGCTGACAGCAGAGGTATCTAGCTAGCTGACAGCAGAGGTGTCTAGCTAGCTGACAGAAGAGGTATCTAGCTAGCTGACAGCAAAGGTGTCTAGCTAGCTGACAGCAGAGGTATCTAGCTAGCTGACAGCAGAGGTATCTAGCTAGCTGACAGCAGAGGTATCTAGCTAGCTGACAGCAGAGGTGTCTAGCTAGCTGACAGCAGAGGTGTCTAGCTAGCTGACAGCAGAGGTGTCTAGCTAGAGATGACTTGCAGGATGTTGCAGGGATTCGTAGTCTTGCATGATGTCTACTTTGTTGCTAATTAGCATTTTAAAATGTGAGCGTAAATAGAGCCGAATATGTTGATTAAAGACACCTTGTCCGAGAGAGATTGACAGGGTTATCAGAACATCACTCCAGGGTAAGCCTAAACGAAACACAGACCATATTTGAAGTGGTGCCCTTGGGGGGAAAAACACGATTGGAACCAGAGGGGAAGTTACTTCGGCGTGTGTGACGACAGCACTTCAACAGACGATAGGCCTCTCTCCTTCCTCTCCTTCCTCTCCCTCCTCTCCCTCCTCTCTATCTCTATCTCTCTCCCTCTAGGCCACTAGGCCTCCTCTCTCCTTCCTCTCAATCTTCTCCTCCTCTCTATCTCTCTCCCTCTAGGCCACTAGGCCTCCTCTCTCCTTCCTCTCTATCTCTCTCCCTCTGGGCCACTAGGCCTCCTCTCTATCTCTCTCCCTCTGGGCCACTAGGCCTCCTCTCTCCTTCCTCTCTATCTCGCTCCCTCTGGGCCACTAGGCCTCCTCTCTCCTTCCTCTCTATCTCTCTCCCTCTAGGCCACTAGGCCTCCTCTCTCCTTCCTCTCTATCTCTCCCCCTCTAGGCCACTAGGCCTCTCTCCTTCCTCTCCTCCCTCTCCTTCCTCTCCCTCCTCTCTATCTCTCTCCCTCTGAGCCACTAGGCCTCTCTCCTTCCTCTCCTCCCTCTCCTTCCTCTCCCTCCTCTCTATCTCTCTCCCTCTAGTCCACTAGGCCTCCTCTCTCCTTCCTCTCTATCTCTCTCCTTCCTCTCTACATCTCTCCCTCTAGGCCACTAGGCCTCTCTCCTTCCTCTCCTCCCTCTCCTCCCTCTCCTTCCTCTCCCTCCTCTCTATCTCTCTCCCTGTAGGCCACTAGGCCTCCTCTCCTGCCTTTCACTCTCCTCCTCTCTGTTCTCCTCCTTCTCCGTGGGAAAGCTAGTTCAGTGCGATTGTGGTCATCCTGGAAGCTGTGGTAGCGGCTCCACCACTCTGAGGCCTGAATTGTGTGTGTGTGTGTGTGTGTGTGTGTGTGTGTGTGTGTGTGTGTGTGTGTGTGTGTGTGTGTGTGTGTGTGTGTGTGTGTGTGTGTGTGTGTGTGTGTGTGTGTGTGTGTGTGTGTGTGTGTGTTTCACAAACATTCCTCGGCCGTACCGTCCGTCCGACCACTGGCCAGCCTTGCACGAGAGCCACTCAGCAACCACGGTCAGACCACGACGCCAGTTCTGACTACTCAAATTACAGCATGCACTCTCTCTTCCTCACACACACACACACACAGACACACTCTGAAGTCCTTTTAGATATTGCATCCTACAGAAGATCAAAGTGTTGTCAAACAGTAAACACACACACTCTCCTTTCCCCTTTATCCTCTAGGAGTCTGGTTGGTTGAGTAATGATCATGATCAGCTGTCACAGCTCATCAGGGTTCTCCATCTGGTGTGTGTTTATAACAGAGACACTGAGGAGGATTCACACCCCTCTCTTCCCTCATCCTCCTCTCTTCCTTCATCCCCCTCATGCCCCTCTCTTCCCTCATGTCCTTCTCTTCCCTCATGCCTCTCTCTTCCCTCATGTCCCTCTCTTCCCTCATGTCCCTCTCTTCCCTCATCCCCCTCTCCTCCATCATCCCCCCTCTTCCCTCATGTCCCTCATCTCCCTCTCTTCCCTCATCCCCCCTCTTCTCTCATGTCCCTCATCTCCCTCTCTTCCCTCATCCCCCTCTCTTCCCTCATCCCCCTCTCTTCCCTCATCCCCCTCTCTTCCCTCATTTCTCTCTCTTCCCTCATCTCCCTCTCTTCCCTCATCCCCCTCTCTTCCCTCATGACCCTCTCTTCCCTCATGACCCTCTCTTCCCTCATCCCCCCTATCTCCCTCTCTTCCCTCATGCCCCTCTCTTCCCTCATGTCCCTCTCTTCCCTCATCTCCCTCTCTTCCCTCATGTCCCTCTCTTCCCTCATGCCCCTCTCTTCCCTCATCTCCCTCTCTTCCCTCATGTCCCTCTCTTCCCTCATTCCCCTCTCTTCCCTCATGCCCCTCTCTTCCCTCATGTCCCTCTCTTCCCTCATGTCCCTCTCTTCCCTCATGTCCCTCTCTTCCCTCATGTCCCTCTCTTCCCTCATAACCCTCTCTTCCCTCATGCCCCTCTCTTCCCTCATGCCCCTCTCTTCCCTCATCTCCCTCTCTTCCCTCATGCCTCTCTCTTGCCTCATGCCTCTCTCTTCCCTCATGTCCTTCTCTTCCCTCATGCCTCTCTCTTCCCTCATGTCCCCCTCTCTTCCCTCATGCCTCTCTCTTCCCTCCTCCCTCTCTTCCCTCATGTCCCTCTCTTCCCTCATGCCTCTCTCTTCCCTCATCTCCCTCTCTTCCCTCATCCCCCTCTCTTCCCTCATCCCCCTCATGCCCCTTTCTTCCATCATCCCCCTCTCTTCCCTCATCCCCCTCTCTTCCCTCATCCCCCTCTCTTCCCTCATTTCTCTCTCTTCCCTCATCTCCCTTTCTTCCCTCATCCCCCTCTCTTCCCTCATCTCCCTCTCTTCCCTCATCCCCCTCTTCCCTCATGACCCTCTCTTCCCTCATGACCCTCTCTTCCCTCATCCCCCCTATCTCCCTCTCTTCCCTCATCCCCCTCTCTTCCCTCATCCCCCTCTCTTCCCTCATCCCCCTCTCTTCCCTCATGTCCCTCTCTTCCCTCATTCCCCTCTCTTCCCTCATGCCCCTCTCTTCCCTCATGTCCCTCTCTTCCCTCATCTCCCTCTCTTCCCTCATGTCCCTCTCTTCCCTCATGTCCCTCTCTTCCCTCATGCCCCTCTCTTCCCTCATCTCCCTCTCTTCCCTCATGCCTCTCTCTTGCCTCATGCCTCTCTCTTGCCTCATGTCCCTCTCTTCCCTCATGTCCTTCTCTTCCCTCATGCCTCTCTCTTCCCTCATCCATCCCCCTCTCTTCCCTCATGCCTCTCTCTTCCCTCATGTCCCTCTCTTCCCTCATGCCTCTCTCTTCCCTCATCTCCCTCTCTTCCCTCATGTCCCTCTCTTCCCTCATGCCTCTCTCTTCCCTCATCTCCCTCTCTTCCCTCATCCCCCTCTCTTCCCTCATGCCCCTCTCTTCCCTCATCCCCCCTCTTCCCTCATGTCCCTCATCTCCCTCTCTTCCCTCATCTTCCTCTCTTCCCTCATGCCTCTCTCTTCCCTCATGCCTCTCTCTTCCCTCATCCCCCTCTCTTCCCTCATGCCCCTCTCTTCCCTCATGCCTCTCTCTTCCCTCATTTCCCTCTCTTCCCTCATCCCCCTCTCTTCCCTCATGTACCTCTCTTCCCTCATCCCCCTCTCTTCCCATATGCCCCTCTCTTCCCTCATCTCCCTCTCTTCCCTCAAGCCCCTCTCTTCCCTCAAGCCCCTCTCTTCCCTCATCTCCCTCTATTCCCTCATCTCACTCTCTTCCCTCAAGCCCCTCTCTTCCCTCAAGCCCCTCTCTTCCCTCATGCCCTCTCTTCCCTCAACTCCCTCTCTTCCCTCATGTCCCTCTCTTCCCTCATGCCTCTCTATTCCCTCATCTCCCTCTCTTCCCTCATCCCCCTCTCTTCCCTCATCCCCCTCATGCCCCTCTCTTCCCTCATCCCGTCTCTTCCCTCATGTCCTTCTCTTCCCTCATGCCTCTCTCTTCCCTCATGCCTCTCTCTTCCCTCATCCCCCTCTCTTCCCTCATGTCCCTCTCTTCCCTCATCCCCCTCTCTTCCATCATCCCCCCTCTTCCCTCATGTCCCTCATCCCCCCTCTTCCCTCATGTCACTCATCTCCCTCTCTTCCCTCATCCCCCTCTCTTCCCTCATCCCCCTCTCTTCCCTCATCTCCCTCTCTTCCCTCATCCCCCTCTCTTCCCTCATCCCCCTCTCTTCCCTCATGCCCTCTCTTCCCTCATCCCCCCTCTTCCCTCATGTCCCTCATCTCCCTCTCTTCCCTCATCCCCCTCTCTTCCCTCATCCCTCTCTCTTCCCTCATCCCCCTCTCTTCCCTCATGTCCCTCTCTTCCCTCATGTCCCTCTCTTCCCTCATGTCCCTCTCTTCCCTCATGCCCCTCTCTTCCCTCATCCCCCTCTCTTCCCTCATCTCCCTCTCTTCCCTCATGTTCCTCTCTTCCCTCATGCCTCTCTCTTCCCTCATCTCCCTCTCTTCCCTCATCCCCCTCTCTTCCCTCATCCCCCTCATGCCCCTTTCTTCCCTCATCCCCCTCTCTTCCCTCATGTCCTTCTCTTCCCTCATGCCTCTCTCTTCCCTCATCCCCCTCTCTTCCCTCATCCCCCTTCTTCCCTCATGTCCCTCATGTCCCTCTCTTCCCTCATCCCCCTGTCTTCCCTCATCCCCCTCTCTTCCCCCATCCCCCTCTCTTCCCCATTTCTCTCTCTTCCCTCATCTCCCTCTCTTCCCTCATCCCCCTCTCTTCCCACATGCCCCTCTCTCCCCTCATCCCCCCTCTTCCCTCATCTCCCTCATCTCCCTCTCTTCCCTCATCCCCCTCTCTTCACTCATCCCCCTCTCTTCCCTCATGTCCCTCTCTTCCCTCATCCCCCTCTCTTCCCTCATGCCCCTCTCTTCCCTCATGTCCCTCTCTTCCCTCATGTCCCTGTCTTCCCTCATGTCCCTGTCTTCCCTCATGCCCCTCTCTTCCCTCATGTCCCTGTCTTCCCTCATGTCCCTCTCTTCCCTCATGCCCTCTCTTCCCTCATGCCCTCTCTTTCCTCATCTCCCCTCTTCCCTCATCTCCCTCTCTTCCCTCAAGCCCCTCTCTTCCCTCATGTCTCTCTCATCCGTCATGCCTCTCTCTTCCCTCATGTCCCTCTCTTCCCTCATGTCCCTCTCTTTCCTCATGTCCCTCTCTTCCCTCATCCCCCTCTCTTTCCTCATCCCCCTCATGCCCCTCTCTTCCCTCATGCCCCTCTCTTCCCTCATCACCATCTCTTCCCTCATCCCTCTCTTCCTCCATGTCCCTCATCCCTCTCTTCCCTCATCTCCCTATCTTCCCTCATCCCCCTCTCTTCCTTCATCCCCCTCTCTTCCCTCATGTCCCTCTCTTCCCTCATGTCCCTCTCTTCCCTCATGTCCTTTTCTTCCCTCATGCCTCTCTCTTCCCTCATGCCTCTCTCTTCCCTCATGCCTCTCTCTTCCCTCATCCCCCTCTCTTCCCTCATGTCCCTCTTCCCTCATCCCCCTCTCTTCCATCATCCCCCCTCTTCCCTCATGTCCCTCATCTCCCTCTCTTCCCTCATCCCCCTTCTTTCCTCATGTCCCTCATCTCCCTCTCTTCCCTCATCCCCCTCTCTTCCCTCATCCCCCTCTCTTCCCTCATTTCTCTCTCTTCCCTCATCTCCCTCTCTTCCCTCATCTCCCTCTCTTCCCTCATGTCCCTCTCTTCCCTCATCTCCCTCTCTTCCCTCATTCCCCTCTCTTCCCTCATCCCCCTCTCTTCCCTCATCACCCTCTCTTCCCTCATCTTCCTCTCTTCCCTCATGCCCCTCTCTTCCCTCATGTCCCTCTCTTCCCTCATCTCCCTCTCTTCCCTCATGCCTCTCTCTTCCCTCATCTCCCTCTCTTCCCTCATGTCCCTTTCTTCCCTCATCCCCCTCATGCCCCTCTCTTCCCTCAAGTCCCTCTCTTCCCTCATCACCCTCTCTTCCCTCATCCCTCTCTTCCTCCATGTCCCTCATCCCTCTCTTCCCTCATCTCCCTCTCTTCCCTCATCCCTCTCTCTTCCTTCATCCCCCTCTCTTCCCTCATCCCCCTCATCCCCCTCTCTTCCCTCATCCCTCTCTTCCTCCATGTCCCTCATCCCTCTCTTCCCTCATCTCCCTCTCTTCCCTCATCCCTCTCTCTTCCTTCATCCCCCTCTCTTCCCTCATCCCCCTCATCCCCCTCTCTTCCCTCATCTCCCTATCTTACCTCATGCCCCTCTCTTCCCTCATCCCCCTCTCTTCCCTCATGTCCCTCTCTTCCCTCATCCCCCTCTCTTCCCTCATGCCCCTCTCTTCCCTCATGTCCCTCTCTTCCCTCATCCCCCTCTCTTCCCTCATGCCTCTCTCTTCCCTCATTGCCCCTCTTCCCTCATGTCCCTCATCTCCCTCTCTTCCCTCATCCCCCTCTCTTCCCTCATCCCTCTCTCTTCCCTCATCCCCCTCTCATCCCCCTCTCTTCCCTCATGTCCCTCTCTTCCCTCATCCCCCTCTCTTCCCTCATGCCCCTCTCTTCCCTCATGTCCTTCTCTTCCCTCATGTCCTTCTCTTCCCTCATGTCCCTCTCTTCCATCATCCCCCCTCTTCCCTCATGTCCCTCATCTCCCTCCCTTCCCTCACCCCCCTACTTCCCTCATGTCCCTCATCTCCCTCTCTTCCCTCATCCCCCTCTCTTCCCTCCTCCCCCTCTCTTCCATAATTTCTCTCTCTTCCCTCATCTCCCTCTCTTCCCTCATCCCCCTCTCTTCCCTCATGCCCCTCTCTTCCCTCATCCCCCTCTTCCCTCATGTCCCTCATCTCCCTCTCTTCCCTCATTCCCCTCTCTTCCCTCATCCCCCTCTCTTCCCTCATGTCCCTCTCTTCCCTCATCCCCCTCTCTTCCCTCATGCCCCTCTCTTCCCTCATCCCCCTCTCTTCCCTCATCTCCCTATCTTCCCTCATGCCCCTCTCTTCCCTCATCCCCCTCTCTTCCCTCATGCCTCTCTCTTCCCTCATCTCCCTCTCTTCCCTCATCCCCCTCTTTTCCCTCATTTCCCTCTCTTCCCTCATCCCCCTCTCTTCCCTCATGCCTCTCTCTTCCCTCATCGCCCCTCTTCCCTCATGTCCCTCATCTCCCTCTCTTCCCTCATCCCCCTCTCTTCCCTCATCCCTCTCTCTTCCCTCATCCCCCTCTCATCCCCCTCTCTTCCCTCATGTCCCTCTCTTCCCTCATCCCCCTCTCTTCCCTCATGCCCCTCTCTTCCCTCATGCCCCTCTCTTCCCTCATGTCCTTCTCTTCCCTCATGTCCCTCTCTTCCATCATCCCCCCTCTTCCCTCATGTCCCTCATCTCCCTCCCTTCCCTCACCCCCCTTCTTCCCTCATGTCCCTCATCTCCCTCTCTTCCCTCATCCCCCTCTCTTCCCTCATCCCCCTCTCTTCCATAATTTCTCTCTCTTCCCTCATCTCCCTCTCTTCCCTCATCCCCCTCTCTTCCCTCATGCCCCTCTCTTCCCTCATCCCCCTCTTCCCTCATGTCCCTCATCTCCCTCTCTTCCCTCATTCCCCTCTCTTCCCTCATCCCCCTCTCTTCCCTCATGTCCCTCTCTTCCCTCATCCCCCTCTCTTCCCTCATGCCCCTCTCTTCCCTCATCTCCCTCTCTTCCCTCATGTCCCTCTCTTCCCTCATGTCCCTGTCTTCCCTCATGCCCCTCTCTTCCCTCATCTTCCTCTCTTCCCTCATGCCCCTCTCTTCCCTCATGTCCCTCTCTTCCCTCATGTCCCTCTCTTCCCTCATGTACCTCTCTTCCCTCATCCCCCTCTCTTCCCTCATCCCCCTCATGCCCCTCTCTTCCCTCATGCCCCTCTCTTCCCTCATCACCCTCTCTTCCCTCATCCCTCTCTTCCTCCATGTCCCTCATCCCTCTCTTCCCTCATCTCCCTCTCTTCCCTCATCCCCCTCTCTTCCTTCATCCCCCTCTCTTTCCTCATCCCCCTCTCTTCCCTTATCTCCCTCTCTTCCCTCATGCCCCTCTCTTCCCTCATCCCCCTCTTTTCCCTCATCCTACCCCCCCTAAACCCCCCTTCTCTGTTCTACTCTCTTTCTTTCTCTATTCTATTTATCTCATCCCCCCCTCTCTCCAGTTGGGGGGACAGTATCTCACGCAGGCAGACAAACAGCGAGAAAATATAGTAGTAGTGAAATGTAATGCAACAGTGTGTAGCAACATGGATTTCTGATTTCTGTCGAGGCCATGACTGATTTAATCACCCAGAACTTGAGAACCATGTTCATAATCTAATTGATGTAATGTATGCATTATCTAATGAATTATCTCTCTTTCTCTCTTTTTGTCTTTCTCTCTCTCTCTGTCTCTCTCTCTATGTCTCTCTCTCTCTCTCACTCTCTCTCTCTCTCTCTCTCTCTCTCTCTCTCCCTCTCTCTCTCTGTCTCCCTCTCTCTCTCTCTCTCTCTCTCTCTCTCCCTCCCTCTCTCTCTCTCTCTCCCCCTCTCCCTCCCTCTCTCTCTCTCTGTCTCTCTCTCTCTCTCTCTCTCTCTCTCCCTCTCTCCCTCCCTCTCTCTCTCTGTCTCTCTCTCTCTCTCTCTCTCTGTCTCTCTCTCTCTCTCTCAAATTTCAAATTCAAGCTGCTTTATTGGCATGAAAAACATTGTGTCAATATTGCCAAAGCAACAATGTATACAATATACATTGTAACAAAATTGTAAATGATAGCAAATAATAATATAAAATGGTAGTAAATAATAATACAAAAATAAATACAATAAAATGGTAACAGTCTACAGTAAACATTAATAATTATAGTAATAACAATAATAGTAATAATAAGTAAGTTACTGTTTACTATGCAGATGTTATTATTCAGTGTCCCTCAGGCTATGGCAGGAAAATACATATTTGGCTGCAAGAGGAGCCATTGCTCCTTCGCCCATGAGTATTCTTAGTTTTTCCTCTGGGTTCAATTTGTAAAAATGTGGAATATATGTAGTCATTTCTGTGAATAATGAATCTCTTTGTGAGGAATATTTATCACAGTAAAGGAGAAAGTGCATCTCTGTCTCTACCTCCCCTGTCATGCAGTGACCACATACACGCTCCTCTTTGGGTAGCCATGTCTTTTTATGTCTGCCGGTTTCTATTGCCAATCGGTGGTCACTCAGCCTGTACTTGGTAAGGATCTGTCTCTGCTTCGTATCTCTGACAGAGTAGAGATAATCAGCCAATTCATATTCTCTGTTTAGGGTCAGATAGCAATTTAGTCGGCTTTGGGATTTTGTTTCGTTTTTCCAGTATTGTAAGTATGATTCCTTTGATTGGTTCATGATTTTGTTTATTGGAATTCTTTCTTTTGAAGCAGTGCTGGTGTCAGCTTGATTGGTGAGGTCCAACACCAGCTGACTGAGAGGGCTCGTTTCTGGGCTCAGCTCTTGGGCTTGAAGTGCTTTAAATTGCAGACTCGAATTTGGACTTGAATTTAGATGTAGCCAAAATTTTAATGATCTTTTCTGTATTTTCATTATTACTGGAAAACGGCCCAATTCTGCCCTACATGCATTAGTTGGTGTATTTCTCTGGACTTGTAGAATTTTCCGACAGAATTCTGCATGTAGGGCTTCAATTGGATGTTTGTCCCACATTTTAAAATCCAGTTTATTGAGTGGCCCCCAAACCTCACTTCCATAAAGTGCTATTGGTAGGATTACACTGTCAAATATTTTAGTCCAAATTCTAATTGGGATGTTGATTTTGAATAATTTCATTTTTATTGCATACATTGCTCTGCGGGCTTTTTCTTTGAGTGCCTTCACTGCCATATTAAAGTTTCCCGATGCAGATATGGTCAGACCAAGGTAGGTGTAATGTTTTGTGTGTTCAATTAAGGTGTTGTTCAGGGTGAATTTACATTTGTGTTTCTGACATCTGGGTTTTTTTTGGAAAATCATGATTTTAGTTTTTTGGAAATTTACTGCCAGGGCCCAATTATGGCAATATTGCTCCAGAATATTAATGTTTTGTTGAAGACCTTCTTTGGTTGGTGATAGAAGTACCAAGTCATCAGCATATAGCAGGTATTTCACCTCTGTGTCAAATAGTGTGAGTCCTGGGGCTGGAGATTGGTCCAACATGTCTGCTAATTCATTGATATAAATGTTGAAAAGATTTGGACTCAAATTGCAGCCTTGTCTCACACCTCGACATTGTGAAAAAAATTCTGTTCTTTGGTTTTTGATTTTTATTGCACACTTATTTTCTGTGTACATACATTTTATTAAGTCATACACCTTACCACCAAGCCCACTTTGTAGAATTCTCTCTCTCTCTCTCTCTACCTCCCTCTCTCTCTCTCTCTCTCTTTCTCTGTCTCTCTCTCTCTCTCTCTCTGTCTCTCTCTCTCTCTCTCTCTCTACCTCCCTCTCTCTCTCTCTCTCTCTCTCTCTCTCTCTCTCTACCTCCCTCTCTCTCTCTCTCTCCTCTTTCTCTGTCTCTCTCTCTCTCTCTCTCTGTCTCTCTCTCTCTCTCTCTCTCTACCTCCCTCTCTCTCTCTCTCTCTCTCTCTCTCTCTCTCTCTCTCTCTCTCTCTCTGTCTCTCTCTCTCTCTCTCTCTCTCTACCTCACTCTCTCTCTCTCTCTCTCTCTCTCTCTCTCTCTCTCTCTCTCTCTCTCTCTCTCTCTCTCTCTCTCTCTCTCTCTCTCTCTCTCTCTCTCTCTGTCTCTCTCTCTGTCTCTCTCTATGTCTCTCTCTCTCTCTCTCTCTCTCTCTCTACCTCCCTCTCTCTCAAATTCAAATTCAAATTCAAGCTGCTTTATTGGCATGAAAAACATTGTGTCAATATTGCCAAAGCAACAATGTATACAATATACATTGTAACAAAATTGTAAATGATAGCAAATAATAATATAAAATGGTAGTAAATAATAATACAAAAATAAATACAATAAAATGGTAACAGTCTACAGTAAACATTAATAATTATAGTAATAACAATAATAGTAATAATAAGTAAGTTACTGTTTACTATGCAGATGTTATTATTCAGTGTCCCTCAGGCTATGGCAGGAAAATACATATTTGGCTGCAAGAGGAGCCATTGCTCCTTCGCCCATGAGTATTCTTAGTTTTTCCTCTGGGTTCAATTTGTAAAAATGTGGAATATATGTAGTCATTTCTGTGAATAATGAATCTCTTTGTGAGGAATATTTATCACAGTAAAGGAGAAAGTGCATCTCTGTCTCTACCTCCCCTGTCATGCAGTGACCACATACACGCTCCTCTTTGGGTAGCCATGTCTTTTTATGTCTGCCGGTTTCTATTGCCAATCGGTGGTCACTCAGCCTGTACTTGGTAAGGATCTGTCTCTGCTTCGTATCTCTGACAGAGTAGAGATAATCAGCCAATTCATATTCTCTGTTTAGGGTCAGATAGCAATTTAGTCGGCTTTGGGATTTTGTTTCGTTTTTCCAGTATTGTAAGTATGATTCCTTTGATTGGTTCATGATTTTGTTTATTGGAATTCTTTCTTTTGAAGCAGTGCTGGTGTCAGCTTGATTGGTGAGGTCCAACACCAGCTGACTGAGAGGGCTCGTTTCTGGGCTCAGCTCTTGGGCTTGAAGTGCTTTAAATTGCAGACTCGAATTTGGACTTGAATTTAGATGTAGCCAAAATTTTAATGATCTTTTCTGTATTTTCATTATTACTGGAAAACGGCCCAATTCTGCCCTACATGCATTAGTTGGTGTATTTCTCTGGACTTGTAGAATTTTCCGACAGAATTCTGCATGGAGGGTTTCAATTGGATGTTTGTCCCACATTTTAAAATCCAGTTTATTGAGTGGCCCCCAAACCTCACTTCCATAAAGTGCTATTGGTAGGATTACACTGTCAAATATTTTAGTCCAAATTCTAATTGGGATGTTGATTTTGAATAATTTCATTTTTATTGCATACATTGCTCTGCGGGCTTTTTCTTTGAGTGCCTTCACTGCCATATTAAAGTTTCCCGATGCAGATATGGTCAGACCAAGGTAGGTGTAATTTTTTGTGTGTTCAATTAAGGTGTTGTTCAGGGTGAATTTACATTTTTGTTTCTGACATCTGGGTTTTTTTTGGAAAATCATGATTTTAGTTTTTTGGAAATTTACTGCCAGGGCCCAATTATGGCAATATTGCTCCAGAATATTAATGTTTTGTTGAAGACCTTCTTTGGTTGGTGATAGAAGTACCAAGTCATCAGCATATAGCAGGTATTTCACCTCTGTGTCAAATAGTGTGAGTCCTGGGGCTGGAGATTGGTCCAACATGTCTGCTAATTCATTGATATAAATGTTGAAAAGATTTGGACTCAAATTGCAGCCTTGTCTCACACCTCGACATTGTGAAAAAAATTCTGTTCTTTGGTTTTTGATTTTTATTGCACACTTATTTTCTGTGTACATACATTTTATTAAGTCATACACCTTACCACCAAGCCCACTTTGTAGAATTTTGTAGAATAGCCCTTCGTGCCAAATCGAATCAAATGCTTTTTTAAAGTCAATAAAGCAAGCAAAGATTTTGCCCTCTTTTTTTTGGTGGACGTGTTTATTAATTAGTGTGTGTAAGGTGTATATATGGTCAGTAGTGCGATGGTTAGGGAGAAAGCCAATTTGACATTTACTTATTACATTTTTTTCTTGAAGAAAGGTTTGAATCCTTGAATTCAAAATGCTACAGAAAATCTTTCCCAAGTTACTGTTGACGCAAATTCCCCTGTAATTATTGGGGTCTGATTTGTCTCCACTTTTGTGGATAGGGGAGATGAGCCCCTGGTTCCAGACATCAGGGAAGCAGCCAGAAGTTAAAACCATGTTGAACAATTTAAGCACAGCATTTTGCAACTCAGGTGTGCTGTTTTTCAGCATTTCATTTCTGATGTTGTCTACACCACAAGCCTTTTTTGATTTAATAGATTTTAGCTTTTCATTTAGTTCTTGTTGGGTTATTGGGTAATCTAATGGATTTTGGTTGTTTTTAATGACTGATTCCAGGATGTTCAATTTTTCTTTAATTTCTAATTGGTTCTGGTTTAAGTCTTTTTGTGGGATGTTTTTGTATAGATTATCAAAGTAAGTTTTCCAAATTCCTACATCTTGTATGGCTAATTCTTGTGGCTTTGTTGTGCTTAAATTGTTCCACATGTCCCAGAACTG
Organism: Oncorhynchus mykiss; assembly: GCF_057628025.1. Lineage (NCBI taxonomy): Eukaryota > Metazoa > Chordata > Actinopteri > Salmoniformes > Salmonidae > Oncorhynchus > Oncorhynchus mykiss. The sequence continues at coordinate 77,904,100 of NC_143039.1, forward strand.
ATTTTGGTCAATTGCGTTTTCAATTTCATCAAGTGTCTTGTTGGTATAATTCAATTTCTTGCATTTCAGTGTTTGTTTATACTGTTTCAGAGTTTCAAAGTATTCATATCGTAGCTCTGGGTTGTTTTGCTGCTTATGTTTTTTGTTTGACATTTGTCTTAGGTGTTTTCTAATTGTTTTACATTCATTATCAAACCATTTGTCAGTAACATTTTGATTTTTGCTTCTGATGTTGCATTGCTTTGGTTTTCTCAAATTTGCTTTCGATGCTGCTTTTTGGAATATGCAGTTGATGTTTTGGGTAGCTGAATTGACACCATCTTTATTGTTTTGGTACTGTGAGTTATTGAAAAACTGTATAGAGTTCATCATTTCATTTGAGTTCAATGTTTCAATGAATGCCTCTGCACTGTTTGGAGCCCATCTGAACGATTGGTTTATGTTGTAAAGTTTATTGGGCTGTTTTTTTGAATGAATATTGCCGGTTAATTTCTTCAGAAACACGTTGATCTGACTGTGATCTGACAATGGTGTCTGTGGTCTGACAGTGAATGCACTAATGGAGGAGGGGTCAATGTCAGTGATGGCATAATCGACTACACTTGTCCCAAGAGCTGAGCAGTAAGTAAACTGACCTAAAGAGTCCCCTCTGATTCTACCATTAAGCATGTACAGGCCTAAGGCTCGACAGAGATGTACTAACTCTTTTCCATTTTTGTTCAGTATTTGGTCAGGACTGTTTCTATTATTTATAATAGGGCTACTGTACAAGGAGGGGTGTCCAAATATGTGGTGGTTACCTCCCGCATCAGTGTAGTCAGGCTCAGAACTTGTTCTTGCATTGAAATCTCCACAAAGAAGCACTTTACCCTGCGCCTGAAATGTAATGATTTCTGTCTGGAGATTGTCAAAAAACTGATCATCATAATATGATGAATCTGAAGGAGGAGCATAAGCTGCACATATGTATACATCATTGTCACAATAGATTGTACCTTTGTTAAGTTTTAGCCAAATGTGAGTGGTACCTTTTTTCATTTCATTCATTGCTAAGTCCTGCTTATGCCAAATGATGATTCCACCTGAGTCTCGGCCCCGTTTAACATTTTTATGTTTGATTGATGGTAGTAAACTTTCTCTATAGCCTGAGGGACACTGAGTATCTATGTCTCCACGACACCATGTTTCCAGTAGGATTATGATGTCCTGTCCCTTGATGTTTTTAATCAATTCTGGATGAGTTGTTTTATAACCAAAATGTGAAGAGTATAGGCCCTGGATATTCCAAGAGCTGATAGTTAATGATCTCATTTATAATAAGTGATATTCACTGGTTTGAGTAAAGTACATCGAAAAAAACAAAAAAAATAAAATATGTATATATAAATATATATACATACATACACATATACACACATATACATACACATATACATATATATACATACATATATACACATATACATACATATATACATACACATACATATATATATACATATATATATACATACACATATACACATATACACATATATACATACATACATACACACATACATACATATATACATACACATACATATATATATACATACACATACACATACATACACTTATATACATACACATACATATACACACATACATACATACATACATACACACACACACATACACATACACACACACACACACACATACATACATACATATATATATACATATATATACACATACACATACATATATATATATATATATATATATATATACACACATACATGCACATACACATATACACACATACATACATACATACACACACACGCGCACACACACACACACACACACCATTACATATAATAATTATTATAATACCGGTGTCAATACATTTAGGAATATTTGTAAACAAATGAATAAGAATGGAATAAGATTGCATTGTACTTATGTTATGTGTGTTTGTGTGTGTGTGTGTGTGCGCGTGCGTGCCCGTGTGTGAATTAAAGGGACTGTCTAGCTCAGTAGTCTGCATATTAGTTGCAGTAGTTGGCGCACCTCTCCTATCTCTGATTGTTCTAGGGGTCTTCTGCCAGAGGTTACCTCAGCATATGTAGGCTGACGATCTAATTGATACATGGTGTGGACTGCATCATGTGGTCTACTTCCCTGAAGGGCAGTGTTCTGACTGACCCTGGAGTAGTGGTCAGAGCTGTGTTGTGATGGGCTGGGTCTAGTAGAGCTGTGTTGTGATGGGACAGGTCTAGTAGAGCTGTGTTGTGATGGGCCGGGTCTAGTAGAGCTGTGTTGTGATGGGCCGGGTCTAGTAGAGCTGTGTTGTGATGGGCCGGGTCTAGTAGAGCTGTGTTGTGATGGGCCGGGTCTAGTAGAGCTGTGTTGTGATGGGCCGGGTCTAGTAGAGCTTTGTTGTGATGGGCCAGGTCTAGTAGAGCTGTGTTGTGATGGGCCAGGTCTAGTAGAGCTGTGTTGTGATGGGCCAGGTCTAGTAGAGCTTTGTTGTGATGGGCCAGGTCTAGTAGAGCTGTGTTGTGATGGGCCGGGTCTAGTAGAGCTGTGCTGTGTTGGGCCTGGTCTAGTAGAGCTGTGCTGTGTTGGGCCTGGTCTAGTAGAGCTGTGCTGTAATAAGCCATGTCTGGCTCTTTTCTCCTCGGGATGGTGGAGGTACTGTTGTTTCAGAAGGTGGGGCGGGGGACCTTTGTTGCTGGGGTGATGGGTGTGTGGGTCCCTGCCAAGTGTTGCATCTTTTAGGTCCTTGGCAAAGGTTCTGATACTGTCCTGATCAAGATGTATATTATCATATAAGTGTTGACATGTCAGAGTGGGGTGGTGAGCCGTTCTGACGTTGAGCAGTGAGGCACAGTCCACAGTGATCTGTTGATTTATTTTGTCGATCAACTTTTCTGGGAAGTCTTTTCTTGGTAGGAGGGTGGACACAACTATATTGGTTGTTGGGAACATAGCCTGTGCCCGTTCTGCCACTCTTCTCACTGCCCCAGATACATTTTCACCTTTGGCATGAAGGTCGTTTGTGCCAGTGTGGATGATGATGTTGTCAGGGGTGTCAATCCTGGTCTGACTCTCTCTCTCTCTCTCTCTGTCTCTCTCTCTCTCTCTCTCTCTCTCTCTGTCTCTCTCTATGTCTCTCTCTCTCTCTCTCTCACTCTCTCTCCCTCTCTCTCTCTCTCTCTCTCTCCCTCTCTCTATGTCTCTCTCTCTCTCTCTCACGCTCTCTCTCTCCCTCTCTCTCTCTCTCTCTCTCTCTCTCTCTCTCTCTCTCTCTCTCTCTCTCTGTCTCTCTCTATGTCTCTCTCCCTCTCTCTCTCTCTCCCTCTCTCTCTCTCTCTCTCTCTCTCTCTCTGTCTCTCTCTCTCTCTCTCTCTCTCTCTCTCTCCCTCTCTCCCTCCCTCTCTCTCTCTGTCTCTCTCTCTCTCTCTCTCTCTCTCTGTCTCTCTGTCTCTCTGTCTTTCTTTCACACAAACATATTTTACGAAAATAAAATAAAACAAAGTATTCCTTTCCATACCATTTTTATCAGACATTCCAATGTTAATAAAAACAGAATCGATCAAGGTATCTCAATGATCTAAAAGATCCAAAATAAAACATCACAGCTCAGTTTCACAGGGACAGTTTGAGAAGAGCTGTGTCTCCCTCTATATCTATAGATAGGGTTGCAAAAATGCTGGTAACTTTCCCCAAATTCACAGGTTTTCCAAAAGAAAATCACGGCTGTAAGATTCCTGGAATCAGAAGTGAATAAACCCAAAATCTGTGATCCTCCAACCAGGATTTCTGGGATTGTGGAACTCCTGTATATGTGGTTCTGTAGTGTTTTCTATAGTCCCTTGCATTCGTTTGTTCATAGACAATCTATTGGGTCGCTTCTAGTGGAGAACAACATGGTATTGCTATGAAGATCCACATACAAACTGAGATTCAGAGCTTTCTGTACAAGTAGGACCGTCAGGCAGCCTGTGTGTGTCCCACTCTGGATGTCTTTAGTTATTCTGTTCTCTCTTATGACTCGGTCTTCCATCTTGGTTTTCTTCATCTGTCCAACTTGTCTCTCTGTCAGTCCCTGCTGTTTCATCCCAGTCTGTCTCTCTGTCCGTCCCTGCTGTTTCATCCCCGTCTGTCTCTCTGTCCGTCCCTGCTGTTTCATCCCAGTCTGTCTCTCTGTCAGTCCCTGTTGTTTCATCCCAGTCTGTGTCTCTGTCTGTCCCTGCTGTTTCATCCCAGTCTGTCTCTCTGTCAGTCCCTGCTGTTTCATCCCAGTCTGTCTCTCTGTCAGTCCCTGCTGTTTCATCCCAGTCTGTCTCTCTGTCCGTCCCTGCTGTTTCATCCCAGTCTGTCTCTCTGTCCGTCCCTGCTGTTTCCTCCCAGTCTCTCTCTCTGTCCGTCCCTGCTGTTTCATCCCAGTCTGTCTCTCTGTCCGTCCCTGCTGTTTCATCCCAGTCTGTCTCTCTGTCAGTCCCTGCTGTTTCATCCCAGTCTGTCTCTCTGTCTGTCCCTGCTGTTTCATCCCAGTCTGTCTCTCTGTCTGTCCCTGTTGTTTCATCCCAGTCTGTCTCTCTGTCCGTCCCTGCTGTTTCATCCCAATCTGTCTCTCTGTCAGTCCCTGCTGTTTCCTCCCAGTCTCTCTCTCTGTCCGTCCCTGCTGTTTCATCCCAGTCTGTCTCTCTGTCTGTCACCCAGTCTGTCTCTCTGTCCGTCTCTCTGTCTGTCTCCCAGTTTGTCTCTCTGTCTATCTCCCAGTCTGTCTCCCAGTCTGTCTCCCAGTCTGTCTCCCAGTCTGTCTCCCAGTCTGTCTCCCAGTCTGTCTCTCTGTCCGTCTCCCAGTCTGTCTCTCTGTCCGTCTCCCAGTCCGTCTCTCTGTCCGTCTCCCAGTCCGTCTCTCTGTCCGTCTCTCTGTCCGTCTCTCTGTCCGTCTCTCTGTCCGTCTCTCTGTCTGTCTCTCTGTCCGTCTCTCTGTCCGTCTCTCTGTCCATCCCTGCTGTTTCCTCCCAGTCTGTCTGTCTGTCTGTCTGTCTGTCTGTCTGTCTGTCTGTCTGTCTGTCTCTCTGTCTCTCTCTGTCTCTCTGTCTCTCTGTCTCTCTCTGTCTCTCTGTCTCTCTGTCTTTCTGTCTGTCTGTCTGTCTGTCATGTCGTATGGCTTTAGAGTCCCTATCATTTAGAAATGGCATCAGCGAGGGAGAGAGACAGAGGAGGTAGTAGTTGTCCCTAACCGCTGTTCTAGGGTCAGATATGATTTCATCCCTATAATAGTTAAAAGGCAGGTTTAGGGGTAAGGTAATCTGATCCTAGATCTGATGGTTTAAAGGTAGGTTTAGGGGTAAGGTCATCTGATCCTAGATCTGTGGTTAAGTGTGGTTAAGGGGTAAGGTAATCTGATCCTATATCTGTGGTTAAGGGTATATTTAGGGGTAAGGTAATCTGATCCTAGATCTGATGGTTAAAAGGTAGGTTTAGTTGGGCAACCTCTACATTGTACTCCATGTTGACAGGTTCTGGATCAGAAGGCTCCTATCTCAGTCCCCCAGGTCTTTGGAGCCTTGGCAGAGCCACCCATACCCCTGCGCTGACCCGCGGGAGACCCCATAGGGGCAAAAGGTCTGAAGGAGACTCGCGGAGGAGCAGAGGAAGAGGAGGAGGAAGAAGAAGAAGTGGAAGAGGAGGCGGTGGTGAGGAGGGGTGAGGCTCCGGGGGACTGCTGAGTGAGTCTGTGAGTGGGGGAGGGGGTGAGGGTAGGGGAGGAAGGAGAGGGGAGAGAGGGCACATGGGCAGGGGCGAGTAGAGACCCCTGTTGGCCCCCCAGGGGGGCGAGACGCAGGGTGTCGGCTGAGTGGGATGGATAACCCCCACCCCCCAGGCGTGCCAGCTCCCTCCGCCCCGCGGAGAAAGATGGAGAGTGGGGAGACGAGACAGGTGACATCTGGTGATAGGAGGAGATCCACGGCCAGGGAGGAAAAGGGAGGGAGGAGGAGGTGGGGGGCAACTGAAGGAGAAGGGGGTCCAGCTGGCTGGCGCAGTGGGAGAGGTGGGAGACCAGGCGGGCTCCGATAGGGTCCGGGGAGTCCACCCCTCCTTCTAAAGAGCCCAGGTACCGAACCACCTCTCCTACACACTGTCTGAATCCCAGGGTCCTATAGTCCACAGCCAGGACCTGCGCATCAAGGTACCCTGAGAGAGAGAGAGGTAGGGGTAGAGGAAACATAGAAGGAAAGACAGAGAATTTGGAGGGAGATAAAAAAAAATTAAAAAGGGAGAAAATCAGTCAGTGAAAATATCAGATTGATGTTAGATAACCAACTCTGTCGCAGGACAGAAAGACGGACGGTCTCACCTTTGCCCCCGATGGCATGCAGCAGCTTAAGGTGGTCCACCGTCATCTGCAGAATCTCTGCCTTCTCCAGTTTAGACGAGCCCTGGAGAGAAGAGCAACCACCTTTAAGAACAGCTCAGGTAAAAGATGTTAGACAATTGAACTCACAATAGGTTGTGGTTGTTACCTGCTTCTCAAAAGCACTTGGCACCAGTCTTCTAAGCTCTGACAGACTGTGGTTGATCCTGTCTCTGCGTCTCTTCTCTATGATCTGAACAGGGAGACCAGCACACAGCTTTAGAGAGTCATAACTTTACTGATATACTGTAGTTGGGAGAGGAGAAGTGGAAGAGGAGAGGAGACGAGGAGAGGAGAAATGAGGAGAGGAGAGGAGAAAGGAAGAAAGGAGGAGGGGAGAAAGGAGGAGAGGAGAGGAGAGGAGAAAGGAGGAGAGGAGAGGAGAAAGGAAGAGAAAGGAGGAGAGGAGAGGAGAAAGGAAGGAAGAGGAAGGAGGAGAGGAGAGGAGTAGATGAGTATCATAGGGACTTGAATTCACCCCTCTTCTCTTCTTCCGGGCCAGAATCTGGGAGGTGCTAACTGGGGACATGGACCCAGTGACTGGACTGTAACATGGAGAGAAGGAGAGAGAGGGAGAGAGAGAGAGAGAGAGGGAGAGAGAGAGAGAGAGAGAGGGAGAGAGAGAGCGAGAGAGAGCTTTGATATCACTGCATATTGTTATTGTTACGCCTCTAATACCATGCAGAGACACGATGGCACAGCATCTCCTTCAATCTAATTTGTCTTTTTGGGTACAGAGAGACCTCTTTATACCAAAGCCTTTCTACAGAGATGGTTTTATATCCTCAGGGCTTTAGTCTAACAGTGTCTCGCTCTCTCTCTCTCTAACATCTACTTTGTTGTTCTGAACAGAATGTCTTGCGTCCCAAGGGGCACCCTGCTCCCTACATAGTGCACTACTATTGGGCCCACAAGACTCTGGTCAAACGTAGTGCACTATATAGAGGATAGGGTGCCATTGGGGACCAGTAAAAAAAAAATAGATCCTGTTTGTCGAACCAGCTCTCGTTTCAGTTCTTAAAAGAGCCTGACAGCTTTGAGTGCTTTAACTGTGGAATCCTTCACTGGGACCGGTCCATCAAAGACTTGTGTTGGTTATATGGCGTTCTTCTGATGTGACCGCTGGTCTTGTTTAGATGGGGTTATGTTGTGTTATATTTGTTCTCTACTTATTCTGTAGAGGGAAGCTACAGTTGTTCTTTTAAATGTCATGTAGGAGCATAGAGAAAGATGATATATTGTTTAAGGAAAATTATGTTTAAGGATTATATTTTGTTTAAGTAACATTCTGTTTAAAGATAACTTCCCTTAAACAATATATTATGTTTAGTATAGTAATATGTCTCTAGTATAGTAATGTGTCTCTAGTATAGTAATGTGTCTCTATAGTAATGTGTCTCTATAGTAATGTGTCTCTAGTATAGTAATGTGTCTCTAGTATAGTAATGTGTCTCTAGTATAGTAATGTGTCTCTAGTATAGTAATGTGTCTCTATAGTAATGTGTCTCTAGTATAGTAATGTGTCTCTAGTATAGTAACGTGTCTCTATAGTAATGTGTCTCTAGTATAGTAATGTGTCTCTAGTATAGTAATGTGTCTCTAGTATAGTAATGTGTCTCTAGTATAGTAATGTGTCTCTAGTATAGTAATGTGTCTCTATAGTAACGTGTCTCTATAGTAATGTGTCTCTAGTATAGTAATGTGTCTCTAGTATAGTAATGTGTCTCTATAGTAATGTGTCTCTAGTATAGTAATGTGTCTCTAGTATAGTAATGTGTCTCTAGTATAGTAATGTGTCTCTAGTATAGTAATGTGTCTCTAGTATAGTAATGTGTCTCTAGTATAGTAACGTGTCTCTATAGTAATGTGTCTCTAGTATAGTAATGTGTCTCTAGTATAGTAATGTGTCTCTATAGTAATGTGTCTCTAGTATAGTAATGTGTCTCTAGTATAGTAATGTGTCTCTAGTATAGTAATGTGTCTCTATAGTAACGTGTCTCTATAGTAATGTGTCTCTAGTATAGTAATGTGTCTCTAGTATAGTAATGTGTCTCTATAGTAATGTGTCTCTAGTATAGTAATGTGTCTCTAGTATAGTAATGTGTCTCTATAGTAACGTGTCTCTATAGTAATGTGTCTCTAGTATAGTAATGTGTCTCTATAGTAATGTGTCTCTAGTATAGTAATGTGTCTCTAGTATAGTAATGTGTCTCTAGTATAGTAATGTGTCTCTATAGTAATGTGTCTCTAGTATAGTAATGTGTCTCTATAGTAATGTGTCTCTAGTATAGTAATGTGTCTCTAGTATAGTAATGTGTCTCTAGTATAGTAATGTGTCTCTATAGTAATGTGTCTCTAGTATAGTAATGTGTCTCTAGTATAGTAATGTGTCTCTAGTATAGTCTAGTTTTGTGGTACACATTCTCAATGTCTATGATAATATCACTATTAAGTTGGGGGGGGGGGGGGGGGGGGGGGGGGGTGTTCTGTTCCCCTCACACAGACTTTCAAATAAATCATTAGCACCTAAATTAAGAATTTAAATACATTTGAATTGACTTTGACAATTAGCCTAGACATGATGAGTCTCCAGGTCCTCCGTCCTCAAAGTCTGCTTCCGGATATATTATATTCATACATTCATCTTTAATATGTTATTATTATATATTCATATTCTATATTCTATATTCATATTATACATTCATATTATATATTCATATTAATATTATCATATATTCACATTCTATATTCATATTCTATATTCATATTGTTATTATCATATATTCACATTCTATATTCATATTCTATATTCATATTGTTATTATCATATATTCACATTCTATATTCATATTCTATATTCATATTCTATATTCATATTGTTATTATCATATATTCACATTCTATATTCATATTCTATATTCATATTGTTATTATCATATATTCACATTCTATATTCATATTCTATATTCATATTATTATTATCATATTATTATTATTATATTATTATTATATTCAAAGCTGTCAAACATTCCCCCTTTTCTCTGATGAAACCAAAAAACTAAATCAAAGACTTGACATGAACGGGGTATTTAAATGGAACCAGAACAGAGCGACAACTTTTGGGGACGTTTAAAAGACCATAAGTAAACAGTTTGTCGAGATCAAACACTCAGAGACAGGCAGAGTCAAACACTCAGAGACAGGCAGAGTCAAACACTCAGAGACAGGCAGAGTCAAACACTCAGAGACAGGCAGAGTCAAACACTCAGAGACAGACAGAGTCAAACACTCAGAGACAGGCAGAGTCAAACACTCAGAGACAGGCAGAGTCAAACACTCAGAGACAGGCAGAGTCAAACACTCAGAGACAGGCAGAGTCAAACACTCAGAGACAGACAGAGTCAAACACTCAGAGACAGGCAGAGTCAAACACTCAGAGACAGGCAGAGTCAAACACTCAGAGACAGGCAGAGTCAAACACTCAGAGACAGGCAGAGTCAAACACTCAGAGACAGGCAGAGTCAAACACTCAGAGACAGGCAGAGTCAAACACTCAGAGACAGGCAGAGTCAAACACTCAGAGACAGACAGAGTCAAACACTCAGAGACAGACAGAGTCAAACACTCAGAGACAGGCAGAGTCAAACACTCAGAGACAGACAGAGTCAAACACTCAGAGACAGGCAGAGTCAAACACTCAGAGACAGGCAGAGTCAAACACTCAGAGACAGGCAGAGTCAAACACTCAGAGACAGGCAGAGTCAAACACTCAGAGACAGGCAGAGTCAAACACTCAGAGACAGGCAGAGTCAAACACTCAGAGACAGGCAGAGTCAAACACTCAGAGACAGGCAGAGTCAAACACTCAGAGACAGACAGAGTCAAACACTCAGAGACAGGTGGAGTCAGACTAAATCACTGACTTGACTGTTCACACTAAATTTTAACAAGTTATACTTGACTGTTCACACTAGGTTGCAATAAGTTATACTTGACTGTACTGGACTGCCTGTCATAGTGGACTGCCTGTCATAGTGGACTGCCTGTCATAGTGGACTGCCTGTCATAGTGGACTGCCTGTCATAGTGGACTGCCTGTCATAGTGAGCTGTATGTCTTGTTCTGTCTGGAAAAAAAACATGATACACATTCCCTTATTTTACTCTTTTATATTCTATTCCATTACACCCTACTCTATTCTATTCTATTCCATTACACCCTACCCTATTCTATTCCATTACACCCTACCCTATTCTATTCTATTCCATTATACCCTACCCTATTCTATTCCATTATACCCTACTCTATTCTATTCTATTCCATTATACCCTACCCTATTCTATTCCATTACACCCTACCCTATTCTATTCTATTCCATTATACCCTACCATATTCTATTCCATTATACCCTACTCTTTTCTATTCTATTCCATTATACCCTACCCTATTCTATTCCATTACACCCTACCCTATTCTATTCTATTCCATTATACCCTACCCTATTCTATTCCATTATACCCTACTCTATTCTATTCTATTCCATTATACCCTACCCTATTCTATTCCATTACACCCTACCCTATTCTATTCCATTATACCCTACTCTATTCTATTCTATTCCATTATACCCTACCCTATTCTATTCCATTATACCCTACCCTATTCTATTCCATTATACCCTACTCTATTCTATTCTATTCCATTATACCCTACCCTATTCTATTCCATTATACCCTACTCTATTATATTCTATTCCATTATACCCTACCCTATTCTATTCCATTATACCCTACTCTATTCTATTCTATTCCATTATACCCTACCCTATTCTATTCCATTACACCCTACCCTATTCTATTCCATTATACCCTACTCTATTCTATTCTATTCCATTATACCCTACCCTATTCTATTCCATTATACCCTACTCTATTCTATTCTATTCCATTATACCCTACCCTATTCTATTCCATTACACCCTACCCTATTCTATTCCATTACACCCTACCCTATTCTATTCCATTATACCCTACCCTATTCTATTCCATTACACCCTACCCTATGCTATTCCATTATACCCTATTCTATTCCATTATACCCTACCCTATTCCATTATACCCTACCCTATTCTATCCCATTACACCCTACCCTATTCTATTCCATTATACCCTATTCTATTTCATTATACCCTATTATATTCTATTATACCCTATTTTATTCCATTATACCCTATTCTATTCCATTATACCCTATTCTATTCTATTCCATTATACCCTATTCTATTCCATTATACCTTATTCTATTCCATTATACCCTATTCTATTCCATTATACCCTATTCTATTCCATTATACCCTATTCTATTCCATTATACCCTATTCTATTCCATTATACCCTATTCTATTCCATTATATCCTACTCTATTCCATTATACCCTACTCTATTCCATTATACCCTATTCAGGTGTGACTGAGTTACATCCTACAATTCCAGGTCTGATTGGTCAAAACTCAAAATCGTACAAACTCAGGTGTGATTGGTCAGAATAATTTCCGGTGTACATGTAATTCTACATACTCAGTTATATATAATTGGT
>NC_143039.1:77926114-77988614 GCF_057628025.1 Oncorhynchus mykiss
TAATGGAGGAGAGAGAGACAGAATGGAGGAGAGAGGCAGAATGGAAGAGAGAGAGAGACATAATGGAGGAGAGAGAGACATAATGGAGGATAGAGACAGAATGGAGGAGAGAGAGAGACAGAATGAAGGAGAGAGAGACAGAATGGAGGAGAGAGAGACAGAATGGAGGAGAGAGAGAGACAGAATGGAGGAGAGAGAGAGACATAATGGAGGAGAGAGAGACAGAATGGAGGAGAGAGAGGCAGAATGGAGGAGAGAGAGACATAATGGAGGAGAGAGAGACTGAATGGAGGAGAGAGAGGCAGAATGGAGGAGAGAGAGAGACATAATGGAGGAGAGAGAGACATAATGGAGGATAGAGACAGAATGGAGGAGAGAGAGAGACAGAATGAAGGAGAGAGAGACAGAATGGAGGAGAGAGAGACAGAATGGAGGAGAGAGAGAGACAGAATGGAGGAGAGAGAGAGACATAATGGAGGAGAGAGAGACAGAATGGAGGAGAGAGAGGCAGAATGGAGGAGAGAGAGACATAATGGAGGAGAGAGAGACTGAATGGAGGAGAGAGAGACTGAATGGAGGAGAGAGAGAGATAGGAGGAGAGAGAGACTGAATGGAGGAGAGAGAGACAGAATGGACGATGGGAGAGACTGAATGGAGGAGAGAGAGACTGAATGGAGGAGAGAGAGACAGAATGGAGGAGAGAGAGACAGAACGGAGGAGAGAGAGAGACAGAATGGAGGAGAGAGACAGAATGGAGGAGAGAGAGACTGAATGGAGGAGAGAGAGACAGAATGGAGGAGAGAGAGAGATAGGAGGAGAGAGAGACAGAATGGAGGATGGGAGACAAAGGAGGAGAGAGAGACAGAATGCAGGAGAGAGAGACATAATGGAGGAGAGAAAGACTGAATGGAGGAGAGAGAGACTGAATGGAGGAGAGAGAGACAGAATGGAAGAGAGAGAGAGACAGAATGGAGGAGAGAGAGAGATAGGAGGAGAGAGAGACTGAATGGAGGAGATAGAGACAGAATGGAGGATGGGAGAGACAGAATGGAGGAGAGAGATACTGAATTGAGGAGAGAGAGACTGAATGGAGGAGAGAGAGACAGAATGGAGGAGAGAGAGACAGAATGGAGGAGAGAGAGAGACAGAATGGAGGAGAGTGACAGAATGTGGGAGAGAGAGACTGAATGGAGTAGAGAGAGACAGAATGGAGGAAAGTGAGAGACTGAATGGAGGAGAGAGAGAGATAGGAGGAGAGAGAGACAGAATGGAGGATGGAAGACAAAGGAGGAGAGAGAGACAGAATGGAGGAGAGAGAGACTGAATGGAGTAGAGAGAGACTGAATGGAGGAGATAGACTGAATGGAGGAGAGAGAGACAGATTGGAGGAGAGAGAGACTGAATGGAGGAGATAGAGACTGAATGGAGGAGATAGAGACTGAATGGAGGAGAGAGAGACTGAATGGAGGAGAGAGAGACTGAATGGAGGATAGAGAGACGGAATGGAGGAGAGAGAGACTGAATGAAGGAGAGAGAGACGGAATGGAGGAGAGAGAGACTGAATGGAGGAGAGAGAGACAGAATGGAGGAGAGAGAGAGACAGAATGGAGGAGAGAGAGACAGATAGGAGGAGAGAGAGACTGAATGGAGGAGAGAGAGACAGAATGGAGGAGAGAGAGACTGAATGGAGGAGAGAGAGACTGAATGGAGGAGAGAGAGACTGAATGGAGGAGAGAGAGACAGAATGGAGGAGAGAGAGACAGAATGGAGGAGAGGGAGAGACAGAATGGAGGAGAGAGAGACTGAATGGAGGATGGGAGGATAGAGAAAGGAGGAGAGAGAGAGATAGGAGGATGGGAGAGAGAAAGGAGGAGAGAGAAAGAAAGGAGGAGAGAGAGAGAAAGGAGGAGAGTGAGAGATAGGAGGAGAGAGAGACAAAGGAGGAGAGAGAGATAGAGGAGAGAGAGAGATAGGAGGAGAGAGAGAGAAAGGAGGATTAGAGTTAAAGGAGGAGAGGGAGAGAAAGGGGGAGAGGCAGAGAAAGGAGGAGGAGAGGGAGAGAAAAGAGGAGCGGGAGAGAGAGGAGGAGAGGGAGTGAGAGGAGGAGAGTGAGAGAGAAAGGAGGATGAGAGAGAATGGAGGAGAGGCAGAGAAAGGAGGAGGAGAGGGAGAGAAAGGAGGAGAGAGAGAGAAAGGAGGATGGGAGAGAAAAGAGGAGAGGGAGAGAAAGGAGGAGAGGCAGAGAAAGGAGGAGGAGAGGGAGAGAAAGGAGGAGGAGAGGGAGAGAAAGGAGGATGGGAGAGAAAGGAGGAGAGGGAGAGAAAGGAGGAGAGGCAGAGAAAGGAGGAGAGGCAGAGAAAGGAGGAGGAGAGGGAGAGAAAAGAGGAGCGGGAGAGAAAGGAGGAGAGGGAGAGAAAGGAGGAGGAGAGGGAGAGAAAGGAGGAGAGAGGAGAGAAAGGAGGAGGAGAGGGAGAGAGAAAGGAGGAGAGGGAGAGAAAGGAGGAGAGGGAGAGAAAGGAGGAGAGGGAGAGAAAGGAGGAGAGGGAGAGAACCGAGAAAACAAAAGCGCTAGAGCTGCGTTTTGTTTGTGAAGTGTGTGGGAGTGTATGTGGGACTGTGTGTGAGAGTGTGTGAAAGTGTGTTGGAGTGTGTGTAAGTATGTGTGTGTGTGGGGGGGGGGGGGTGTAAAGTTATGTGTGGAAGTGGGAATGTGTGTGGGAGTGTGTGTGAAAGTGTGTGGGAGTGTGTGTGGGAGAGTGTGTGAAAGTAAGTGGGAGTGTGTGGAAGTGTGTGGGAGTGTTTGTGAAGGTGTGTGGGAGCGTGTGGAAGTGTGTGGGAGTGTTTGTGAAAGTGTGTGGGAGTGTATGTCTGGGAGTGTGTGTGGGAGTGTGTGAAAGTGTTTGAGAGTGTGTGGGAGTGTGTGGGGGAGTGTGTGAAACTGTGTGGGGGTGTATGGGAAAGTGTGTGGGAATGTGTGTGTGGGAGTGTGTGTGGGAGTGTGTGAAAGTGTGCAGGAGTGTGTGTGGGAGTGTGTGAAAATGTGGGGGAGTGTGTGTGAGAGTGGGCAGTAGTGTGTGTGAGTGAAAGTGTGTGAAAGTTTGTGGGAGTGTGTGTGGGAGTGTATGTGTGAATGTAAGTGTGTGGGAGTGTGTGAGAAAGTGTGTGGGAATGTGTGTGTGTGAACGTGTGGGAGTGTGTGTGTAAGTGTGGGGGAGTGTGTTTGGGAGTGTGTGTGGGAGTGTTTGTGAAAGAGTGTGTGGGAGTGTGTGGGAGTATTTGTGAAAGTGTGTGGGAGTGTGTGGGAGTGTGTGGGAGTGTGTGGGAGTAAGTGTGAGAGTATGGATGTCAATCTTGTTCTGTATGTGTGTGTGCACGCTCATGAGTGTATCATGGCATGTGTGTGTGTGTGTGTGTGCGTGCGTGCGTGCGTGCGTGCGTGCGTGCGTGCGTGCGTGCGTCTGTCTGTCTGTCTGTCTGTCTGTCTGTCTGTCTGTCTGTCTGTCTGTCTGTCTGTCTGTCTGTCTGTCTGTCTGTCTGTCTGTCTGTCTGTGTGTGTGTGTGTGTGTCTATGTTGGGACTCCCAGCAGTCTGTCTGTGGTGTGTGTGTCCGTGTGATAGTACTGTATCTGCAGCCTGGCGAGGCCACCAGTCATCTCTGTGTCGGAGCTCAATTACAGCAGTCTGTCATTACACTGGGACAAAGCTAGGGCTGGGCTGGAGGTAGCTAACAGGCTCACACACACACTGATGTTTATAAATGCACCATACCCTTACTGACTTCAACGTGTGCACACACACACACACACACACACACACACACGGTTACTTCCCCCCCTCTCTGTTCACCGTACCGGAAGAGGAAGCCTGTGGTCTGGACAACCACGCTAACTACTGTCCTCTACTGTCTAAATATAGGATCATAAAATGGCTGGAAGATGTATTGCTGGCAGAGAAAAACAGATGTCTCTTAATGGCCAGAGAGAAAGACATATACACACACACACACACACACACCATACAAAATAAATACACACACACACACACACACCATACAAAATAAATACACACACACACACACACACACACACACACACACACACACACACACTAGTGTACACACATACACACACACACTCAGTTAATTCTGTTTCTCTCTCTCAAACATAGACAATAACATTACTCTGTCTCTTAGACACACTTAACCACCCACACACACACACACACAAACTTCTAACCCCTCCCGACCGCCCCAACAAACACACACACACACACATGCCACCACGCCATACACACACACACACACACACACACACACACACACACACACACGCACACACACCACTGCCTTCTCAGTCTTCTTTGATCACTGATCCAGAGTCGTCTCTCTGGAGCCCCAGTCTGAATTCCTTCCTATCATTCTGGGATAATTCAAACGTTTTCCGGTACATATGAGACAGCGAATGCCACCACGGTCCCTGGCCTCCCTTTCTCCTCCTCCTCCTCCTCCTCCCCTCTCCTCTTCATCTCCCTCCATTGTCCCAATGGTCTTTAATCAGGGCCTCTCTGTGGCTGAGCCTGCCACCGTGGTACGTTGTCTCGGCCTGGGAAAATGCCTCAGCCCTGGCCCTAAGTGTCTGTTAGGAGCGAACCAGAGACCACAGGGACTGTGAGGGATACTGTGTGTGTTTGTGTGTGTGTGTGTGTGTGTGTGTGTGTGTGTGTGTGTGTGTGTGTGTGTGAGAGAGCGAGAGAGAGGGCGAGAGAGAGAGAGAGAGAGAGAGAGAGAGAGAGAGAGAGAGAGAGAGAGAGAGACTGGGAGTCCCTGTTGCCAGTGTACTGCATAACAGCCCTCAAGGTGACAAGGGTGACTATACTATCTGGTCTTGGACAAGAAGGACACACAGGTACAGGTGCCTTCTGGTCAGAGCTTTTAAGCCTCATGGTGACTTGAGACGCAACGGTAGGATTCAGAACCTGCGGGCCCTGATCATTGTTATGTCTGTTCACGACATGCTTCAATCAAGCTTGACATGCTTCAAACCTTTTTACAAACACATATATTGCAAAGTACTAATCAGCAACGTAACAGATTGTCTTACTGATGATCAACCACTTAAACTGGGGAGTATAGAAGACGTAAACAATGCTAGTCTGGAACAAAGACCAGTCACTACAGAACTGACATGAGATTGTAAAAGACTCTTCTGCACACAGCAGATCGTTTTAAAAAAGAAATAGCTTGTGTGTTCCTTACTAAGACGAAGAGAGAATAGGGTCAAAGAACCAAAGTTCCCTCCCTGAGGTCATCTCAGTTCAGCTGTGTTGGGACAGCGTGTAGTTTTGGGGAGTATGTTGGGTCGGCTGGCTACGGGTAAGGGCTCTGGAGTTTCTCCTGACTGTCTGAACTGGCCAGGAATAACTCTGTGTCCAACAGGTTATAACTAGGATACAGAGTTATTCCTTTGTCCAGTAAGATCATGTTGTCAGGAAAAACTCAGGTCTCCTAGCTCTCTAGGGTGGGAGAATTCTCCACCATACCGGATTTGATTTTACCTTTATTTAACCAGGCAAATCAGTTATTTTACAATGATGGCCTAGGAACGGTGGGTTAACTGCCTGTTCAGGGGCAGAACAACAGATTTGTACCTTGTCAGCTTAGGGGTTTGAACTTGCAACCTTCCGGTTACTAGTCCAACGCTGGAGTTAGGCTACCCTGCTGCTACCCGGATGGGGACACACCTCCAGACCTCCCTCCACCTCTCTCTCCGTCCCTCCATCTCTCCATCAGGTCAAGTTTCCAGGGAGTTTGGGCACACACCAGAGTGGTGGTTTACACTGGGTTATATTTAGGGTTATAAACTTGAATGGCATTGTTACGTGGCTCCATAAATTTCATTTTCAAAAGGGGGCATGGAGGCCTGATCTACGCCTATTCAGTGGTTTCCTCAGGCCCAACACCAAGCCTGTGTGTGTGTGCGTGTGTGCGTGTGTGCGTGTGTGTGTGTGTGTGTGTGTGTGTGTGTGTGTGTGTGTGTGTGTGTGTGTGTGTAGTATGTGTGTGTGTGTGTGCGTGCGTGTGTGTGCCTTTGTGTTCTGCCCAGTTTACCACAGGAAAATCTTTACAACAAATAAGAAGTCCCCCGCCCGTCAGGACTCGAACCCCTCGGTGTGAAACTCCAGAGGGTTTTCAGTGGATTAGGCTGAAAGGGTCGGTGTGAAACTCCAGAGGGTTTTCAGTGGATTAGGCTGAAAGGGTCGGTGTGAAACTCCAGAGGGTTTTCAGTGGATTAGGCTGAAAGGGTCGGTGTGAAACTCCAGAGGGTTTTCAGTGGATTCGGCTGAAAGGGTCGGTGTGAAACTCCAGAGGGTTTTCAGTGGATTCGGCTGAAAGGGTCGGTGTGAAACTCCAGAGGGTTTTCAGTGGATTAGGCTGAAAGGGTCGGTGTGAAACTCCAGAGGGTTTTCAGTGGATTAGGCTGAAAGGGTCGGTGTGAAACTCCAGAGGGTTTTCAGTGGATTAGGTCAGAAAGGGTCGGTGTGAAACTCCAGAGGGTTTTCAGTGGATTAGGCTGAAAGGGTCGGTGTGAATCTCCAGAGGGTTTTCAGTGGATTAGGCTGAAAGGGTCGGTGTGAAACTCCAGAGGGTTTTCAGTGGATTAGGCTGAAAGGGTCGGTGTGAAACTCCAGAGGGTTTTCCGGTGATTAGGCTGAAAGGGTCGGTGTGAATCTCCAGAGGGTTTTCAGTGGATTAGGCTGAAAGGGTCGGTGTGAAACTCCAGAGGGTTTTCAGTGGATTAGGCTGAAAGGGTCGGTGTGAAACTCCAGAGGGTTTTCAGTGGATTAAGCTGAAAGGGTCGGTGTGAAACTCCAGAGGGTTTTCAGTGGATTAGGCTGAAAGGGTCGGTGTGAAACTCCAGAGGGTTTTCCGGTGATTAGGCTGAAAGGGTCGGTGCGCCCTTAAAGAAACGATTTGTTTACTTTCGCTCTGTCCGAAAAAAGAAAAGGAACTAGTTTTACTCCGGAACAAAGGGCAAATAAACATTCCTCAGAGGACAATGTGTGCAGGCGCATAGGAGGGTGCATAGGAGGGTGCATAGGGGGGGGATGCATAGGGGGGTGCATAAGAGGGTGCATAGGGGGGGGGGGTGCATAGGGGGTGCATAGGAGGGTGCATGGGGGGGATGCATAGGGGGGTGCATAGGAGGGTGCATAGGAGGGTGCATAGGAGGGTGCATAGGGGGGGGGTGCATAGGGGGGTGCATAGGAGGGTGCATAGGGAGGGTGCAAGGGAGGGCGCAAGGAAGGGCGCAAGGGAGGGCACATGGGAGGGCGCAAGGGAGGGCGCAAGGGAGGGCGCATAGGAGGGTGCAAGGGAGGGCGCATGGGAGGGCGCAAGGGAGGGTGCAAGGGAGGGCGCATGGGAGGGCGCATGGGAGGGCGCAAGGGAGGGTGCAAGGGAGGGTGCAAAGGAGGGCGCATAGGAGGGTGCCAGGGAGGGTGCAAGGGAGGGTGCAAGGGAGGGCGCAAGGGAGGGTGCAAGGGAGGGCGCATAGGAGGGTGCAAGGGAGGGCGCATAGGAGGGTGCATGGGAGGGTGCAAGGGAGGGCGCATAGGAGGGTGCAAGGGAGGGTGCAAGGGAGGGCGCATAGGAGGGTGCAAGGGAGGGCGCATAGGAGGGTGCAAGGGAGGGTGCATAGGAGGGTGTAAGGGAGGGTGCAAGGGAGAGCGCATAGGAGGGTGCAAGGGAAGGTGCAAGGGAGGGCGCATAGGAGGGTGCAAGGGAGGGCGCATGGGAGGGCGCAAGGGAGGGCGCAAGGGAGGGCGCAAGGGAGGGTGCAAGGGAGGGTGCAAGGGAGGGCGCATAGGAGAGTGCCAGGGAGGGTGCAAGGGAGGGTGCAAGGGAGGGCGCAAGGGAGGGTGCAAGGGAGGGCGCAAGGGAGGGTGCAAGGGAGGGCGCATAGGAGGGTGCATGGGAGGGTGCAAGGGAGGGCGCATAGGAGGGTGCAAGGGAGGGTGCAAGGGAGGGCGCATAGGAGGGTGCAAGGGAGGGCGCATAGGAGGGTGCAAGGGAGGGTGCATAGGAGGGTGTAAGGGAGTGTAACGACGTTCGTCTGTAGGAGGAGAAGCGGACCAAAAAGCAGCGTGGTGGTTATTCATGTTCTTTAATGGAAAACTGAACGATACATGAAATAACTCAAATCTACAAAACAACAAACGGAACGTGAAAACCTATACAGCCTATCCTGTGACAACAAACACAGTGACAGGAACAATCACCCACAAACACACAGTGAAACCCAGGCTACCTAAGTATGATTCTCAATCAGAGACAACTAATGACACCTGCCTCTGATTGAGAACCATACTAGGCCGAAAACATAGAAATGCCCCAAAACATAGAAAAACAAACATAGACTGCCCACCTAACTCACGCCCTGACCATACTAAATAAATACAAAACAACAGAAATAGAGGTCAGAACGTGACAGGGAGGGTGCATAGGAGGCCATGAGGACACAAGCTGCATCTGCCCTGTCCAGAAACAACCCCTAGACCCTTGGCGTAGGTCTGAAATGGAAAGTATAGACTTCAGCTTCCTAACCTGTCTGAATGGACAGACTTCAGCTTCCTAACCTGTCTGAATGGACAGACTTCAGCTTCCTAACCTGTCTGAATGGACAGACTTCAGCTTCCTAACCTGTCTGAAAGTATAGACTTCAGCTTCCTAACCTGTCTGAATGGACAGACTTCAGCTTCCTTACCTGTCTGAATGGACAGACTTCAGCTTCCTTACCTGTCTGAATGGATAGACTTCAGCTTCCTAACCTGTCTGAATGGACAGACTTCAGCTTCCTAACCTGTCTGAATGGACAGACTTCAGCTTCCTAACCTGTCTGAATGGACAGACTTCAGCTTCCTAACCTGTCTGAAAGTATAGACTTCAGCTTCCTAACCTGTCTGAATGGACAGACTTCAGCTTGCTTACCTGTCTGAATGGACAGACTTCAGCTTCCTTACCTGTCTGAATGGATAGACTTCAGCTTCCTAACCTGTCTGAATGGACAGACTTCAGCTTCCTTACCTGTCTGAATGGATAGACTTCAGCTTCCTAACCTGTCTGAAAGGACAGACTTCAGCTTCCTAACCTGTCTGAAAGGACAGACTTCAGCTTCCTAACCTGTCTGAATGGATAGACTTCAGCTTCCTAACCTGTCTGAAAGGACAGACTTCAGCTTCCTAACCTGTCTGAAAGGACAGACTTCAGCTTCCTAACCTATCAGACCGTAAGGTGGAGCTATAATATACTACTGGAGCTATAATATACTACTGGAGCTATAATATACGACTATCAAACCAACCGATGTCCAAATCATTTGGATCTGAACAGCCTAGGGAATAGGGGAGAATAGGCCAGCTGCTCTATCTATCCCACCTCTTAAGAAAAGGCAAGGCGCTCTACATTTGTGAACGGCAAATAACTCAATTTCTGAACTGTAAACAATTTTAAATGGAACAGACCGATTCCCTTATCCCCTAACTGGTTAGATAAAACACAGGCAAGCAACAATCTTCTCTGCACATAGAAGTTCCTCACACGCCATCCTGTAGTGTCGGCAGAAGAAGAGCCGAAGTGGGAGCGATAACTTGGCCCAGAATCTCCTCCAGCAGGTGGCGTTAAATTTTATAGATTTTCTTTTCACCAGTGAGGAGTTTTGTATGGGGGGGGGGGGTCAATAAAAGAGTTGAATTTGTCTAGGAAGAAATGGAATGGTTAATTGCTAGTGTGTTTTTTTTTTGTTGTTGAATGAATAGGAGTTTTGTGATGATTAGGTTGTTGTCAATGTGCTGATATAAGTAGGACACGTGGCATCCCGGCAGCTGTGCGAAAACACACTGGTCATCACTAGTTACCATAGCCACAAAGGCTTAAACCCGGCCTATTTCGAAAATGTATTTTCTTAAAATGTGATTTTAATCATAACCCCACTCTAATCTTATGCCCGAACCCTATCCTAAAATGAAAACCCCAAAGCACATGTTTTGTTTTCAGTATTTTTTTTAATGACATAGCCAATTTAGACTTTGTGGATGTGGTAACTAGTGGAAACCGTTGTGCCTGTTGTTCACACGCGTATCTGCCCTCTCATTGGATATAATGCTCCCACGTGATCTTGCTTCCTCCCGACTGCCTTCCATTTTTTTGAATACATTTATTTTCATTGTTGTTAGAGGGGCCACTGCAGTATCTGGTCAATTTAATGGATCATCTCTGGTGTAGGCTAGGTGTACTCGGCTAACTCAGTGATGCCCTCTAGTGATGACAAAGAAATCTACAGGATAGAGACAGATTTACAAAGACCCACAAAGAATTCCAAAACAATTCCAATTTGGATAAACTCCCATATCTACTGGGTGAAATACCACAGTGTGACATCACAGCAGCAAGATGTGTGGCCTGTTGCCACGAGAAAAGGGCAACCAGCGAAGAACAAACACCATTGTAAATACAACCTATATTTATGTTTATTTATTTTCCCTTTTATACTTTAACTATTTGCACATCATTAGAACACTGTATACCGACATAAACATCATTAGAACACTGTATACAGACATATTATGACATTTGACATGTCTTAATTATTTTGGAATTTAATGTAGGTGTATTGTTTACTGTTTATTTTACTTTTCTTAAATACCTATTTCACTTGCTTTGGCAATGTTAACATACATGTGTCCCATGCCAATAAAGCCGCCTAAATGTAATATTCATTTAAAGTTTTACATGATGTGATTGGCTCAGCGCCTCTTAGCCGCGCCCTAATATTTCTCTCGTCTCTCATTGGCCGAATCTTGTGTCTGTCACACAGAATCTAGAAACATGGGAAATGGGGCGGTGGGTTTTGGGTTGTCACGAGTTACCACAGCCACAAAGTGTTACACTCTGCCTATTTCTACAATTATCTTATTAAAATTATGATTTTAAACACACTGCTAAACGTACGACAATCCACAAACATTGATTTAAGACCAAAATGCTCGATTTTCTTTGTTTTTATGAATATTTCCCGTAGGCAATTTTGGCTTTGTTGCTATAGTAACTAGTGAAAAGCATGTTGTTGTGGTTAGCTAACTAGCTGCCGAGGCTACAACATATCAACCTAGCTATGTGTTTACTTACGACAGCTCTCAACCTGTAGTCAGGTAACGTGTTTTATACGAGTTTAAATGTGTGTCTTGTATGTTCACTTGTACGGCATGTTTGGAAAATGTAATGCTAGCTAGCTATCAATACAGAGGTTTTGCTCTAGCTAACGTTAGCTACATCTGTGATTCTACCAAAAAAAAGACTGGAGTGGAGAAAAACCTTTATCCTAGCTAGCTAGTGTTAGGGTTACGTAAATTCGGATCTGGTATCAGGATAAATATAACAATGAGTCACCGATTGTATACTATGTATTTTTTATTAGCTAAATAATAAATGGCAAATGCAACTTTCGTATTAACGGGCTCACTGTAATACCACGCAGGGCAGTACAGAGAACTGACAGGATGTATGTAAACAGTTGTTCTTATACTGTGATAGACATAGTTCCAACCCGTCTGTTGGCCTATCACAGTAGAGACTGGGCGTGGTTTAAACTTGCCCAGCCTATCGCAGGCGCTCAGGCGGGTCCCCGCCTCTTGGCGCTTCTTGGAGTCCTCCCTCCGTCGATGTACAGATCCTTACTGTTCTGGTATCGCAGCATAGTTAGAACAGTTGCTCAGTTCCTGCTATTGTGTTGTTCAGTATTTTTCCATCTCAGTTAAACCTCGTGATGACCACCCTCCCTATCACAACTTTGTAAGATACAGCAAGTCACACCATGTGCTCAATATTGTTACATACAAACACAAGGACAAAGCATCTGCTGGGCTGTTATCTACAGTTTTGCAACATGCAGGTCACACCATGTTACTCAGTTCTTGTCACACACACAAACAGGCAAGTAGCAAGCAGTTGTTTAATCTCATAATGATGCTCCAGTGCACAAATGCAGACACCTCACACAACCAACATCAGATAATATTTAATCATATATATGCTAATGGCTATAATGTAAAATACAGAATCCAACACTAATTACTACTATATATATATATATATATATATATATATATATATATATATATATATATATATATATATATTTAGTTTAGAGCGTTCCCCCAGAGCCTTCCTATGATTATCAGTTGTGGATCTTCTCTTCAAGGCAGGGTGAAGGTAGGTGAGGGTAGGTGGTTGTAAACAGGGTGGCATGACTAACTGCGACTGGAGTTCAGGCGACTGGGGTGGAAGGTTGTGGTCGGGGGAAAGGAGGGGAAAGGAGAGTGAACTGGCAGAGGGGTTTGTTTACTAGTACATAGAAAGCCCTATCCTTTCTACATATCTCTGCTCACCCTCTCTCTTTCTTATCTCACATTGCTCTCAAACCTTCAAATGATGTCCCTCACTCTCTCAATCACCCACTCACTCACTCTCTCAATCACCCACTCACACTCTTGATCAGACTGAAAGTAAATAAAGTGTCTGAATGACAAGATTACTTAAATCTGCCCCTACACCCTAACCAACATTTATATATATATATATATATATATATATATATATATATAGAGAGAGAGAGAGATTCAAACGTACACTTTTCGGTTCACAATCTGTTTGACAAAATGATTTTCAGTTACAAACTGCTAAAACATCCTGTAGGTCTGTCGGCTGCCTTTTCGTTGTCAGAGCCGAATTGCAAATCACCAAAACAAAGGGACTAATGCAAGTGTGCATAAATCAATCGACTTTAGTCCATGCTGTCAAAAGGCTTCATTCTGCAATAGACTCGTGGACGGGAAGTAACAGCAACCTCATTCCGTTGACAACATTTTAGATAAAAACCGTGCTGCTCTTTATAACGTTTTATAAACTCAGAGGAGCACGGTATCCCTCTCCATTCAACTCCACTATAATCCTGAGGGGAGGTTCTTTACAACATGCATCCAATCCCCTGGCTCCCTCACATAATCCGACCAATCACATGCGTCAATGTGCCGCGGTTCAGAGCGCGGTGACAAGACAGGGAAATGATAGAGATGTTAAATCGCTTTTCTCAAAGCTCTACCCGGAACAGGTTTCAACACAAGTCATATGACCACAGTCATGTGATAGTTTACGGACCAGTGTGATCTACATTTACTGCACATAACGAAATGGTAGTTTCCTCATAATGTTTTACAGTAGATTATGCCTGTAAACCGATATAAAACGTTGCGGGTTAGTTTGATTATTGATATCACCGCTTGTAGACGCAGCAGAAAGACCGCGCCGTCCCGTTTCACCCGGAATAAACTCATAGAACAACTACTTACGTATGATTATTCTATTAACGTTGCAACCTTCACATTGATAAAGCCTCCGTTTTTTTAACAGTAATGTTTGCTCAGGCAAACTGGGTATGTCTCCTGCTCGCCGCGTTGCTGATAGCAATACCAGCAAGCGGGACGCGATACCAAGCGAACTGGGAGAGTTTGGACGCAAGACCGCTTCCTACATGGTACGATGAAGCCAAGTTCGGGATTTTCGTCCACTGGGGGGTGTTCTCAGTCCCCGGGTTCGAGAGCGAGTGGTTCTGGTGGCATTGGCAAGGCCAAAACCCACCCGATCCGAAGTGTGTTAAGTACATGCTGGATAACTACCCGCCCGGGTTCAGCTATCCAGATTTCGCGCCCCAGTTCCATGCCCAGTTCTTTGACCCGGATGACTGGGCTGACATATTCGAGGCTTCCGGTGCAAAGTAAGTCTTATTCAGTTTGTATACCTATATATTTGTCTTATACCAATAGGCAACACAATCTGTAGTGATTTAAAAACGGAAGTAGGTATTGACCCAGCAACACTGCCAAGTTAAATAAAGGTTCAATATATATTTTTTATATAATAATAGTAATAATACAAATGGGGGAAGTGCACTACCACAGTCTGACAGAGGCTGTAGTACAGTATTATGTAACGGATGTGAAACGGCCAGCTTAGTTAGCGGTGGTGCGCGCTAAATAGCGTTTCAATCGGTGACGTCACTTGCTCTGAGACCTTGAAGTAGTGGTTGGTTACCTTTGCTCTGCAAAGGGCCGCGGCTTTTGTGGAGCGATGGGTAACGATGCTTCGAGGGTGACACTTGTTGTGTGCAGAGGGTCCCTGGTTTACGCCCGGGTATGGGCGAGGGGACGGTCTAAAGTTATACTGTTACAATTACAGCCTCTAATTTAAAGGCTCCAGGTCTTTTCCCAGTCTTTACCTGTTCATACTTGTATCTCCAGGTATGTGGTTCTGACAGCGAAGCACCATGAAGGATTCACTACCTGGCCCTCTTCCTACTCGTGGAACTGGAACTCTGTGGACACTGGACCACACAGAGACCTGGTGGGAGACCTGGCAGAGGCCGTACGCAACAGGTAGGATAAACAAGGCACCCGATTGACAGAGAGAGAGAGAGAAGGGTTAAAGTTATCAATAGATGCTGATCTGAGGACAGTTTTTTTTTTGTGTGTGTGCATGTTTTCACCTAATTTTAATTGGATAATGTTACTGGTGGTTGGGGGGTGTAACCCCTGCTCAGACTTTGCATGCATCAACCAATGGTTGCATGCCACGTCATCGACCGTGCCGTTGGGCACAAGATTGCTATAACAAAGTGATGTGCTTAGCTAATACGTAAAATACCTATCCGGGCGTTGAATGCTGTAGTCTTAGCTAAGGCACCTAGAGAAGGGTTGAAACTGTCTATAGACACCGGTCTGTGTTGGGTTTTACGTAGTACTGTCCTAGTTGTTGTATGGGGAGAGTCAGCTGTAATGTGCTGTGTTTATAATAAGCACAGGCTTGTAGCTGACAGCAGAGGTAGTTCTGTATTCAATCCAATGTATTCCATAAAGCCTTTTTCAGCTGTTGTCTCTTGACAGTTCCCTATCTCTCAGCTGTTGTCTCTTGACAGTTCCCTATCTCTCCCAGTATCAGCTGTTGTCTCTTGACAGTTCCCTATCTGTCCCAGTATCAGCTGTTGTCTCTTGACAGTTCCCTATCTGTCAGCTGCTGTCTCTTGACAGTTCCCTATCTGTCCCAGTATCAGCTGCTGTCTCTTGACAGTTCCCTATCTGTCCCAGTATCAGCTGCTGTCTCTTGACAGTTCCCTATCTCTCCCAGTATCAGCTGCTGTCTCTTGACAGTTCCCTATCTGTCCCAGTATCAGCTGCTGTCTCTTGACAGTTCCCCATCTCTCCCAGTATCAGCTGCTGTCTCTTGACAGTTCCCTATCTGTCCCAGTATCAGCTGTTGTCTCTTGACAGTTCCCTATCTGTCAGCTGCTGTCTCTTGACAGTTCCCTATCTCTCCCAGTATCAGCTGCTGTCTCTTGACAGTTCCCTATCTGTCCCAGTATCAGCTGCTGTCTCTTGACAGTTCCCTATCTCTCCCAGTATCAGCTGTTGTCTCTTGACAGTTCCCTATCTCTCCCAGTATCAGCTGTTGTCTCTTGACAGTTCCCTATCTGTCAGCTGTTGTCTCTTGACAGTTCCCTATCTCTCCCAGTATCAGCTGCTGTCTCTTGACAGTTCCCTATCTCTCCCAGTATCAGCTGTTGTCTCTTGACAGTTCCCTATCTCTCCCAGTATCAGCTGTTGTCTCTTGACAGTTCCCTATCTGTCAGCTGCTGTCTCTTGACAGTTCCCTATCTGTCAGCTGCTGTCTCTTGACAGTTCCCTATCTCTCCCAGTATCAGCTGCTGTCTCTTGACAGTTCCCTATCTGTCCCAGTGTCAGCTGTTGTCTCTTGACAGTTCCCTATCTCTCCCAGTATCAGATGTTGTCTCTTGACAGTTCCCTATCTGTCCCAGTATCAGCTGTTGTCTCTTGACAGTTCCCTATCTCTCCCAGTATCAGCTGTTGTCTCTTGACAGTTCCCTATCTCTCAGCTGTTGTCTCTTGACAGTTCCCTATCTCTCCCAGTATCAGCTGTTGTCTCTTGACAGTTCCCTATCTGTCCCAGTATCAGCTGCTGTCTCTTGACAGTTCCCTATCTGTCAGCTGCTGTCTCTTGACAGTTCCCTATCTCTCCCAGTATCAGCTGCTGTCTCTTGACAGTTCCCTATCTGTCCCAGTATCAGCTGTTGTCTCTTGACAGTTCCCTATCTGTCAGCTGCTGTCTCTTGACAGTTCCCTATCTGTCCCAGTATCAGCTGCTGTCTCTTGACAGTTCCCTATCTGTCCCAGTATCAGCTGCTGTCTCTTGACAGTTCCCTATCTCTCCCAGTATCAGCTGCTGTCTCTTGACAGTTCCCAATCTCTCCCAGTATCAGCTGCTGTCTCTTGACAGTTCCCTATCTGTCCCAGTATCAGCTGCTGTCTCTTGACAGTTCCCTATCTCTCCCAGTATCAGCTGCTGTCTCTTGACAGTTCCCTATCTGTCCCAGTATCAGCTGTTGTCTCTTGACAGTTCCCTATCTGTCAGCTGCTGTCTCTTGACAGTTCCCTATCTCTCCCAGTATCAGCTGCTGTCTCTTGACAGTTCCCTATCTGTCCCAGTATCAGCTGCTGTCTCTTGACAGTTCCCTATCTCTCCCAGTATCAGCTGTTGTCTCTTGACAGTTCCCTATCTCTCCCAGTATCAGCTGTTGTCTCTTGACAGTTCCCTATCTGTCAGCTGTTGTCTCTTGACAGTTCCCTATCTCTCCCAGTATCAGCTGCTGTCTCTTGACAGTTCCCTATCTGTCCCAGTGTCAGCTGTTGTCTCTTGACAGTTCCCTATCTCTCCCAGTATCAGCTGTTGTCTCTTGACAGTTCCCTATCTCTCCCAGTATCAGCTGTTGTCTCTTGACAGTTCCCTATCTGTCCCAGTATCAGCTGCTGTCTCTTGACAGTTCCCTATCTCTCAGCTGTTGTCTCTTGACAGTTCCCTATCTCTCCCAGTATCAGCTGTTGTCTCTTGACAGTTCCCTATCTCTCCCAGTATCAGCTGTTGTCTCTTGACAGTTCCCTATCTCTCAGCTGTTGTCTCTTGACAGTTCCCTATCTGTCCCAGTATCAGCTGCTGTCTCTTGACAGTTCCCTATCTGTCCCAGTATCAGCTGCTGTCTCTTGACAGTTCCCCATCCCTCCCAGTATCAGCTGTTGTCTCTTGACAGTTCCCTATCTCTCAGCTGTTGTCTCTTGACAGTTCCCTATCTCTCCCAGTATCAGCTGCTGTCTCTTGACAGTTCCCTATCTCTCAGCTGTTGTCTCTTGACAGTTCCCTATCTGTCCCAGTATCAGCTGTTGTCTCTTGACAGTTCCCTATCTGTCCCAGTATCAGCTGCTGTCTCTTGACAGTTCCCTGTCTCTCAGCTGTTGTCTCTTGACAGTTCCCTATCTCTCAGCTGTTGTCTCTTGACAGTTCCCTATCTGTCCCAGTATCAGCTGTTGTCTCTTGACAGTTCCCTATCTGTCCCAGTATCAGCTGCTGTCTCTTGACAGTTCCCTGTCTCTCAGCTGTTGTCTCTTGACAGTTCCCTATCTCTCCCAGTATCAGCTGTTGTCTCTTGACAGTTCCCTATCTCTCCCAGTATCAGCTGTTGTCTCTTGACAGTTCCCTATCTCTCAGCTGTTGTCTCTTGACAGTTCCCTATCTGTCCCAGTATCAGCTGCTGTCTCTTGACAGTTCCCTATCTGTCCCAGTATCAGCTGCTGTCTCTTGACAGTTCCCCATCCCTCCCAGTATCAGCTGTTGTCTCTTGACAGTTCCCTATCTCTCAGCTGTTGTCTCTTGACAGTTCCCTATCTCTCCCAGTATCAGCTGTTGTCTCTTGACAGTTCCCTATCTCTCCCAGTATCAGCTGTTGTCTCTTGACAGTTCCCTATCTGTCCCAGTATCAGCTGCTGTCTCTTGACAGTTCCCTATCTCTCAGCTGTTGTCTCTTGACAGTTCCCTATCTCTCCCAGTATCAGCTGCTGTCTCTTGACAGTTCCCTATCTGTCCCAGTATCAGCTGCTGTCTCTTGACAGTTCCCTATCTGTCCCAGTATCAGCTGCTGTCTCTTGACAGTTCCCTATCTGTCCCAGTATCAGCTGTTGTCTCTTGACAGTTCCCTATCTCTCCCAGTGTCAGCTGTTGTCTCTTGACAGTTCCCTATCTCTCCCAGTATCAGCTGTTGTCTCTTGACAGTTCCCTGTCTCTCCCAGTATCAGCTGTTGTCTCTTGACAGTTCCCTATCTGTCAGCTGCTGTCTCTTGACAGTTCCCCATCTCTCCCAGTATCAGCTGTTGTCTCTTGACAGTTCCCTATCTCTCCCAGTATCAGCTGCTGTCTCTTGACAGTTCCCTATCTCTCAGCTGTTGTCTCTTGACAGTTCCCTATCTGTCCCAGTATCAGCTGTTGTCTCTTGACAGTTCCCTATCTGTCCCAGTATCAGCTGCTGTCTCTTGACAGTTCCCTATCTCTCCCAGTATCAGCTGTTGTCTCTTGACAGTTCCCTATCTCTCCCAGTATCAGCTGTTGTCTCTTGACAGTTCCCTATCTGTCCCAGTATCAGCTGCTGTCTCTTGACAGTTCCCCATCCCTCCCAGTATCAGCTGTTGTCTCTTGACAGTTCCCTATCTCTCAGCTGCTGTCTCTTGACAGTTCCCTATCTCTCCCAGTATCAGCTGCTGTCTCTTGACAGTTCCCTATCTCTCAGATGTTGTCTCTTGACAGTTCCCTATCTCTCCCAGTATCAGCTGTTGTCTCTTGACAGTTCCCTATCTCTCCCAGTATCAGCTGTTGTCTCTTGACAGTTCCCTATCTCTCAGCTGTTGTCTCTTGACAGTTCCCTATCTCTCCCAGTATCAGCTGTTGTCTCTTGACAGTTCCCTATCTCTCCCAGTATCAGCTGTTGTCTCTTGACAGTTCCCTATCTGTCCCAGTATCAGCTGCTGTCTCTTGACAGTTCCCTATCTCTCAGCTGTTGTCTCTTGACAGTTCCCTATCTCTCCCAGTATCAGCTGCTGTCTCTTGACAGTTCCCTATCTGTCCCAGTATCAGCTGCTGTCTCTTGACAGTTCCCTATCTGTCCCAGTATCAGCTGTTGTCTCTTGACAGTTCCCTATCTCTCCCAGTGTCAGCTGTTGTCTCTTGACAGTTCCCTATCTCTCCCAGTATCAGCTGTTGTCTCTTGACAATTCCCTATCTCTCCCAGTATCAGCTGTTGTCTCTTGACAGTTCCCTGTCTCTCCCAGTATCAGCTGTTGTCTCTTGACAGTTCCCTATCTGTCAGCTGCTGTCTCTTGACAGTTCCCCATCTCTCCCAGTATCAGCTGTTGTCTCTTGACAGTTCCCTATCTCTCCCAGTATCAGCTGCTGTCTCTTGACAGTTCCCTATCTGTCCCAGTATCAGCTGCTGTCTCTTGACAGTTCCCTATCTGTCCCAGTATCAGCTGCTGTCTCTTGACAGTTCCCCATCCCTCCCAGTATCAGCTGTTGTCTCTTGACAGTTCCCTATCTCTCAGCTGTTGTCTCTTGACAGTTCCCTATCTGTCAGCTGCTGTCTCTTGACAGTTCCCTATCTGTCAGCTGCTGTCTCTTGACAGTTCCTTATCTCTCCCAGTATCAGCTGCTGTCTCTTGACAGTTCCCTATCCGTCCCAGTATCAGCTGTTGGTTTTTGTGCTCGTCTGTTCACAGGTCGCTGCACTATGGACT
Source organism: Oncorhynchus mykiss (assembly GCF_057628025.1). Lineage (NCBI taxonomy): Eukaryota > Metazoa > Chordata > Actinopteri > Salmoniformes > Salmonidae > Oncorhynchus > Oncorhynchus mykiss. The sequence continues at coordinate 77,945,849 of NC_143039.1, forward strand.
CTATAACTCCCTGTATGAATGGTTCAACCCCCTCTACCTGGCAGACAAGAAAAACAACTTCACGACACAGGACTTTGTCTTGAAAAAACTGCTGCCTGAGCTTTATGACATGGTCCTAAGGTAATTTAGGCCAGAATAGGTCTACTGTGGATACTAAAAAAAACACGTTTTTTGTATATATATTTGTTATATTATTATGGCTGAGATGGAAGGCACAGTATACTATGTTGTAAGTCTATCTCCGTCATATATATGTAAAACAGGGCTGAAGGTCTTATAGCTGGGCTTAGATGATCATATATGACGCAAACAGATACCCCTTCACTCATTTTCCCCTCACCGGTCTCTCCTGTGGTCCAGCTACAAGCCAGAGTTGATCTGGTCCGATGGGGACTGGGAAGCTCCCGACACCTACTGGAACTCAACAGAATTCCTGGCCTGGCTCTACAACGACAGTCCCGTTAAAGTGAGGACTTCCTACCCATCGTCACCTAGGTCGGCCGCGTCCCATATGCAACCCTATTCTCCTACATAGTGCACTATTATAGGGCTCTGGTCTAAAGTAGTGCACTATATAGGGAATAGGGTTCTGGTTTAAAGTAGTGCACTATATATAGGGAATAGGGTTCCATAGGGCTCTGGTCTAAAGTAGTGCACTATATAGGGGATAGGGTTCTATAGGGCTCTGGTCTAAAGTAGTGCACTATATAGGGAATAGGGTTCTATAGGTCTCTGGTCTAAAGTAGTGCACTATATAGGGAATAGGGTTCCATAGGGCTCTGGTCTAAAGTAGTGCACTATATATAGGGAATAGGGTTCCATAGGGCTCTGGTCTAAAGTAGTGCACTATATAGGGAATAGGGTTCTGTTTGGAACGTTAAACACCTATTGACCACCTTGAAATATGTGTGTTATAGTGACCAAATCTGCCTCCTCTGATAAATATACCGGTAAACTTGCATTTCTGTCTGTTCACTCGTTTGTCTCTGATTGGCTGTCATTTGTATCACCCCTCCCCCTCCAGGATGTGATCGTGACCAATGACAGGTGGGGGGCAGGGTGTTACTGTAAACACGGTGGCTACTATAACTGTGCAGACAAATACACCCCTGGGGAGCTGCCCAAACACAAGTGGGAGAAGTGTCAGTCTGTAGACACACAGTCCTGGGGTTACCGCAGGACCATGAGGCTCTCTGAACTGATGGATCTGCCCAGTATCGTACAGGTGAGAGAGAACCCACGTACTGCACTGATTCACCCCTGTACACTAGTCAGGTAACCAAAGGTGTCATCTGAGGTGTCATCTGAGGTGTCATCTGAGGTGTCATCTGAGTGAGTTTCAGAGAATATGAACGTCATCTGTTACTAGTAAATTATTGATTTCATGAACCTTGTTTCTAAAGCTACATAAGTTCACGTGGGCTATTTTTAGCACCTTATTTTTTTTAGGGAGACATAAATTAGGTGCCTTACATTGTGTCTACCATCGCCCCTGGTGTAATGTACATTTGCTTAAGCATTATGACAACTCTGGTTCACAATGGTAGGGATTAACTGAGCTGGGTTTGGGTCATTGATAAGTCCTTGTCTCAACACAGCCTTATAATGCTGTGAATGTAACGCAGGTATCCTGGATCCTATGGTAGGGATTAACTGAGCTGGGTTTGGGTCATTGTCTCAACACAGCCTTATAATGCTGTGAATGTAACGCAGGTATCCTGGATCCTATGGCAGGGATTAACTGAGCTGGGTTTGGGTCATTGTCTCAACACAGCCTTATAATGCTGTGAATGTAACGCAGGTATCCTGGATCCTATGGCAGGGATTAACTGAGCTGGGTTTGGGTCATTGTCTCAACACAGCCTTATAATGCTGTGAATGTAACGCAGGTATCCTGGATCCTATGGCAGGGATTAACTGAGCTGGGTTTGGGTCATTGTCTCAACACAGCCTTATAATGCTGTGAATGTAACGCAGGTATCCTGGATCCTATGGCAGGGATTAACTGAGCTGGGTTTGGGTCATTGTCTCAACACAGCCTTATAATGCTGTGAATGTAACGCAGGTATCCTGGATCCTATGGCAGGGATTAACTGAGCTGGGTTTGGGTCATTGTCTCAACACAGCCTTATAATGCTGTGAATGTAACGCAGGTATCCTGGATCCTATGGCAGGGATTAACTGAGCTGGGTTTGGGTCATTGTCTCAACACAGCCTTATAATGCTGTGAATGTAACGCAGGTATCCTGGATCCTATGGCAGGGATTAACTGAGCTGGGTTTGGGTCATTGTCTCAACACAGCCTTATAATGCTGTGAATGTAACGCAGGTATCCTGGATCCTATGGCAGGGATTAACTGAGCTGGGTTTGGGTCATTGTCTCAACACAGCCTTATAATGCTGTGAATGTAACGCAGGTATCCTGGATCCTATGGTAGGGATTAACTGAGCTGGGTTTGGGTCATTGTCTCAACACAGCCTTATAATGCTGTGAGAGGATCCAGGAACCCAAATTATTTGGGTGGATCCCATCCTTATAAAACGAGCTTTGTTTTCCAGAAGGTATCAACATTGTCAGTACATGTTTACACCCACAGAGCTGCAAAAGTCTGTTATGGAGGGATAACAGTCTGCTGAACCGTTCAATGCCACCATTTAGGGAGGGCACAGGGACAGATATTATGGGGTGTTTGGTATCAAGCAGAGACCCAATCAGTTCTTTAATTCCCATCTTCAGTACACGTGTTAGTAACTAGTATAGACAGTACACCTGGTAGTAACTAGTATAGACGGTACACCTGGTGGTAACTAGTATAGGCGGGACACCTGGTGGTAACTAGTATAGGCGGGACACCTGGTGGTAACTAGTATAGGCGGTACACCCGGTGGTAACTAGTATAGGCGGGACACCTGGTGGTAACTAGGATAGGCGGTACACCCGGTGGTAACTAGTATAGACGGTACACCCGGTGGTAACTAGTATAGGCGGTACACCTGGTGGTAACTAGTATAGACGGTACACCTGGTGGTAACTAGGATAGGCGGTACACCCGGTGGTAACTAGTATAGGCGGGACACCTGGTGGTAACTAGGATAGGCGGGACACCTGGTGGTAATTCGTCGGGTCATGGACTCCACAATGTGTCAAAACCGTTCCCGTGTTGACTCCAAAATTTCCCACAGTTGTCTTAAGTTGTCCTCTGGGTGGTGGACCATTCTTGATACCCACAGAAAACTGTGGAGTGTGAAAAACCCAGCAGCGTTGCAGTTCTTGACACAAACGGGTGCGCCTGGTACCTACTACCACACCCTGTTCAAAAGGCACTTTAATATTTAGTCTTGCCCATTCACCCTCTGATTGGAACACAGACACGATCCGTGTCTCAATTGTCTCAAGGCTTAAAAATCTGATCATGACCCCTCCCCTTCATCTACATGTATCCTCCCCTTCATCTACATGTCTCCTCCCCTTCATCTACATGTCTCCTCCCCTTCATCTACATGTCTCCTCCCCTTCATCTACACTGATTTGAAGTGGATTTAACAGGTGACACCAATAAGGGATCATAGATTTCACCTGGTCAGTCTGTCATGGAAGGAGCAGGTGTTCCTAATGTTTTGTCCGTTCTGTATGGTTGCAGTGATTTAGATTAGAAATGAGAGGCCTAATGTCAGTGGAACGTACATCTTCATACATATGCCTTGCAGTCTGTCTGGGCCGACTGCATGTTCTGACCCTCCTTGTTCTCCTCTCCAGGACCTTGTCCAAACAGTGGCCATGGGGGGTAACTATCTGCTGAATGTGGGTCCTACCCCCGACGGCATGATCCCCCCAGTGTTTGAGGAGAGGCTGAGGGGCATCGGGGCCTGGCTGGAGGTCAACGGAGAGGCCATCTACTCCTCCAAACCCTGGAGGCTCCAGACTGAGAATGCCACCGTACCTGTCTGGTAGGAGAGAGCGAAGGTGGTGATGGGGGTTCTAGTGGTGTTTGTTAAGGAATGGAGGGGATACAAGTGGATGCAGGGTTTTGTTTCAGCCTGGCATTAACACATCTGATTCACTGACTCCTAAGGTATCTGCTAAGGAGGGCTTTAAAAGTAATGTGTTGAATATCTCTATCTCTCTCTCGCTCCCTTCATTCTAATCTCTCTCTCTCTCTCTCTCCCACCCTCTCTCTATCTCTCTCTCGCTCCCTTCATCCTCATCTCTCTCTCTCGCTCTCTCTCTCTCTCTTGCTCCCTTCATCCTCATCTCTCTCTCGCTCCCTTCATTCTAATCTCTCTCTCTCTCTCTCTCTCTCTCCCCCCCCTCTCTCTCTCTCGCTCCCTTTATCCTCATCTCTCTCCCCCGCTCCCTTTATCCTCATCTCTCTCCCCCTCTCCCTTTATCCTCCCCTCTCTCCCCTCTCTCGCTCCCTTCATCCTCATCTCTCTCCCCTCTCTCGCTCCCTTCATCCTCATCTCTCTCCCCTCTCTCGCTCCCTTCATCCTCATTTCTCTCTCGTTCCCCCCTTTCTCTCTTGTTGTAGGTACACCTCCAAATACTCCAGTGTGTTTGCTGTCTTCATGACGAAACCCACTGTGTACACATTCCACCTGTCTGAACCTATCACAGTAGAGAGCACCACGGTGAGTGGAGTTGAACCTATTACAGTAGAGCACCACGGTGAGTGGAGTTGAACCTATCACAGCAGAGACAGTAGAGCACCACTGTGAGTGGAGTTGAACCTATCACAGCAGAGACAGTAGAGCACCACTGTGAGTGGAGTTGAACCTATCACAGCAGAGAGCACCACGTGAGTGGAGTTGAACCTATCACAGCAGAGAGCACCACGTGAGTGGAGTTGAACCTATCGCAGCAGAGAGCACCACGTGAGTGGAGTTGAACCTATCGCAGCAGAGAGCACCACGGTGTGAATGTTATGTCAGCTGTTATAATTCCAGTAATGTATGGAGTGTAGATCCATAAAGAGTTTGAGTAGGAGTGTTGATCTAGGATCTGTCCATATAATCTGATACGTTATGATGTAAAAGGCTACACTGATCCTAGATCAGCTTGAAATTATTCTTCATAAGGTCTGTGGCCATATGTCTGAAAGATCTTTCAGACATATGGCCACAGACCTTATGAAGAATAATTTCAAGTGAAGTCTTCGCCTAGCCACTGACTTTTTCTGCTCTCATCTCTCCCCTGCTCTCCCTCTCTTCTCTCCCCTGCTCTCCCTCTCTTCTCTCCCCTGCTCTCCCTCTCTTCTCTCCCCTGCTCTCCCTCTCTTCTATCCCCTGCTCTCCCTCTCTTCTCTCCCCTGCTCTCCCTCTCTTCTCTCCCCTGCTCTCCCTCTCTTCTCTCCCCTGCTCTCCCTCTCTTCTATCCCCTGCTCTCCCTCTCTTCTCTCCCCTGCTCTCCCTCTCTTCTCTCCCCTGCTCTCCTTCTCTCCTCTCCTCGCTTCTCTTCTCTCCCCTGCTCTCCTCTGCTCTCCTTCTCTGTTCTCTCCTCTCCCAGGTGACATTATTGGGGAACCTAGAGCCTCTGAGATGGGCTCCTCTTCACCCCCGGGGTCTGATCATCCTCCTTCCTGAGTTACCCCCAACCCCGGCCCAGGCCTGGATCCTCAAACTGGATGGGGTCAAGTGATCTGGGGTGATAACCAGCCTCCTGAATAGGCCTTTAGCTACTGGTGAGCAGTGAAGGTACTCCACGAGACTAGTTGGAATGAAATAAATACATTTGTATTTTAAGAATGACCTGGAATGATTGTGATGTGATATTAGTTGGGCTAACTTTGTGTAATTGGCGCCATGTTGACACCAGATTTGAAATGATCGAATATAATTCAATGATGCAGTTGGGGCGGCAGGGTTGCCTAGTGGTTAGAGCGTTGGACTTGTAACCGAAAGGTTGCTAGATTGAATCCCCCGTGCTGACAAGGTAAAAATCTGTTGTTCTGCCTCCTGAACAAGGCAGTTAACCCAGCTGTTCCCCGATAGGCCGTCATTGTGAAGAAGAATGTGTTCTTAACCGACTTGCCTCGTAAAATAAAGGTAAAATAAAGGTTAAATAAAACGTTCTGCGGAGCAAAACCATTGTAAAGAATTCAGAACCTCTGGGAGAAGCTTTATGGAACAAACAAGTTGAATCAACTTCGCTTAGCTTTGGAGAAAGGAGAAAAGATGAAAAGATTTTTCCTGTGATTTTTGTATTTTGTTTCTACGCTTTTGTGTTTGTTTATTAGACTTATTGCTGTTTATTGTGATTTTGATTTTTAATGTTTTTTTTTTTTTTATCCATTTGGACGGAATCATTTCGGAAAGTTTTCAGACCCCTTCCCTTTTTCCACAAATAAAACATTTTAGTCATCAATCTACACACAATACTCTATAATGACGAAGCGAAAAAAAGGTTAGACATTTTCGCAAATGTATTGAAATGGAAAACAGAAATACCTTATAATTATTCAGACCCTTTGTTATGAGATTCTAAATTGAGCTCAGGTGCATCCTGTTTCCATTGATCATCCTTGAGATGTTTCTACAACTTGATTGGAGTCCACATGTGGTAAATACAATTGATTGGAAAGGAACACACCTGTCTATATAAGGTCCCACAGTTGACAGTGCATGTCAGAGCAAAAACCAAGCCATGAGGTTGAAGGAATAATCCGTAGAGCTCCCAGACAGGATTGTGTCGAGGCACAGATCAGGGGAAGGGTACCAAAACATGTCTGCAGCATTGAAGGTCCCCGAGAACACAGTGGCCTCCATCATTCTTAAATGGAAGAAGTTTGGAACCACCAAGACTCTTCCTAGAGCTGGGTGTCCGGCCAAACTGAGCAATCGGAGGAGAAGGGCCTTGGTCAGGGAGGTGACCAACAACCTGATGGTCACTGAAAGAGGTCTAGAGTTCCTCTGTGGAAATGCTTGTCCTTCTGGAAGGTTCTCCCATCTCTGCAACACTCCACCAATCAGGCCTTTATGGTAGAGTGGCCAGACGGAAGCAAGTCCTCAGTAAAAGAAACATCACAGCCCACTTGGAGCCCACTTTGCCAAAAGACACCTAAAGACTCTCAGAATCAAGATTCTCTGGTATGATGAAACCAAGATTGAACTCTTTGGCCTGAATGCCAAGGGACATGTCTGGAGGAACCCTGGCACATTTCCAAGGTGAAGCATGGTGGTGGCAGCATCATGCTGTGGGGATGTTTTTCAGCAGCAGGGACTGGGAGACTAGTCGGGATTGAGGCAAAGATGAATGGCGCAAAGTACAGGGATCCTTGATGAAAACCTGCTCCAGAGCACTCAGGACCTCAGACTGGGGCGAAGCTTCACCTTCCAAAAGGACAACGACCCTAAGCACACAGCCAAGACAATGCAGGAGTGGCTTCGGGATAAGTCTCAATGTCCTTGAGTAGCCCAGCCAGAGCCCGGACTTGAACCCGATCGAAAATCTCTGGAGAGACCCTGAAAATAGCTGTGCAGCGACGCTCCCCATTCAACCCGACAGGGCTTGAGAAGATCTGCAGAGAAGAATGAAGAGTAACTCCCCAAATATAGATGTTCCAAGCTTGTAGCGTCATACCTAAAGTACTGAGTAAAGGGTCTGAATACGTGTGTGTGTGTGTGTGTGTGTGTGTGTATGTGTATATATATATATATATATATATATATATATATATATACACACACACACGTAATAATGTAAATGTGATATCAGTTTGAAACATTTTATGCATTTGTAAAAATGTCTAAAACCTGTTTTTTGCTTTGTCATTATTGGTTGTGTGTAGATTGAGGAGGGGGGGGGTTTAATCAAACAATTTAATCGTTTTTAGAATAAGGCTGTAACGTAACAAAATGTACTTTCCGAAAGCACTCTATGTTCCTCTCCTGTGAAGATTTATGTGTGTCTGTCGAGCTTCTGTTTAAAGATGTCATGATGATGGAGGTGGGAAATGAACATAAGCCACTTTTTAAAAAAAAATTTTTTATGACTGAATAAAGAAATAGTTGATTAACTGAAGTGAGACAAAGGAATGTTTATCATTTTAAACAATCAAAACTCACAACAAAACCATTTTTTGTATTTTTACAAAAACAAACAAACATGTTTAGTCTGAGGAGTCAGCATCATTTGTCGTGAACCCAACAGAGCGATTAGTAAACTCCCCAGGGGATAGTTTGTTCTGATGGGGGACACCTGCTAGATACTGGATGTGTTTAGTGCCTTGAAAAAGTATTCATCCCCCTTGGCATTTTTCCTATTTTGTTGCATCTGTAATTTAAATGGATTTTTATTTGTATTTCATGTAAACAAACACAAAATAGTCCAAATTGGTGATGTGAAATGAAAAAAAATAACTTTATATTAACTTTTATATTAAATAAAATGGAAAGTGGTGCGTGCATATGCATTCACCCCCTTTGCTATCAAATCAAAGTGTATTTGTCGAATACAACAGGTGTAGTAGACCTTACAGTGAAATGCTGAATACAACAGGTGTAGTAGACCTCACAGTGAAATGCTGAATACAACAGGTGTAGTAGACCTTACAGTGAAATGCTGAATACAACAGGTGTAGTAGACCTTACAGTGAAATGCTGAATACAACAGGTGTAGTAGACCTCACAGTGAAATGCTGAATACAACAGGTCTAGTAGACCTCACAGTGAAATGCTGAATACAACAGGTCTAGTAGAATGTTAAATGCTAACTTACAGTCTCTAAGTGCAGGAAAAAAGGTGTGTGTCTGTCTGGTCCGAACAATTGAACACATGCAGTGGTACTTAATGAATATGATGTCAGTTCGGTTGTCATCTGAGACATTCTCATCAATGATAAGATGACATAAACTCTACAGTGGAAAGTCTACACATCAGAGTTATCGGATTCACATGTTGTGCAACTTAAATGTTTGAATATAAAATTATTGGTGAAATGTAATTTTAGCTTCCAAATGGGAGATTTGGGTTTTCATAAGGTTAGGGCTCTGCTCAATCAGTGGCCCGCCCCTGTGAAGAGACATGGGTTATAAAACTATGAAAACACACCCTTCTCCCTCCACTGTATAAAGCCTTGACGAAAATGTAACCTCCTGTTCCGAGGACGTGAGGACGACGGTCCATATGTTAAAAGGACTAACATGTCAGCAGTTCTGGGTACATTAGGATGACGATACGATGTCAGAATGGTTCAGATAATAACTACAGAACGAAGCCGACCTCAGTGTGAGCTTTGATTGTGAATGGTATGAACGTTGAACTCTTATTCACGACAGAAGTGACTCCTAGCCTTTATGACGTAGTTTGTAATCAAGGTATGATTCATTCTGTGTATATGTAATTCTGTGTGATTAGTTAGGTATTTAGTAAATAAATAATGAAACCCATATATTGCTGATTCAACTTGTTAGCCAGGGTTTTCAGATGAGACTGAAATAAGATGATGATTAATATTGACTGCTATTGATGTAAAATATTACTAGGTCTTTAAGAGTTTATTAGGGAGATAACAGCTCTATAAATATTATTTTGTGGTTTCCCCCGACTCTCTAGTTAATTACATTTACATGATCAGCTCAATCAGCTATTATTAATTATAGAGAAAGGATTTTATAGAATAGCATGTCATATCACTTAATCCGGCATAGCCAAAGACACGACAGTAGCAAGGCTATAAACAGACACCTGTTAGTCAGGCTTATTGAGGTAGTATGTACATGTAGGTATTGTTAAAGCGAATATGCATATATGATGAACAGAGTAGCAGAAGCGTAAAAAGAGGGTTGGCGAGTGGTGGGACACAATGCACATAGCCCGGTTAGCCAATGTGCGGGAGCACTGGTTGGTCGGGCCAATTTAGGTTATGTACATGAATGTATAGTTAAAGTGACTATGCATATAAGATAAACAGAGAGTAGCAGCAGCGTAAAAAGAGGGGTTGGGGGGGGCACACAATGCAAATAGTCCGGGTAACCATTTGGTTACCTGTTAAGGAGTCTTACCGCCTGCATCCGGTACCGCCTGCATGCGGTAGCAGAGAGAACAGTCTATGACTGGGGTGGCTGGGGTCTTTGACAATTTTTAGGGCCTTCCTCTGACACCGCCTGGTGTAGAGCTCCTGGATGGCTGGCAGCTTTGCCCCAGTGATGTACTGGGCCGTACACACTACCTTCTGAAGTGCCTTGCTGTCGGAGGCCGAACAGTTGCCATACCAGACAGTGACGCAACCGGTCAGGATGCTCTCGATGTTGCAGCTGTAGAACCTTTCGAGGATCTCAGGACGCATGCCAAATCTTTTTAATTTTAGTTTCTTGGGGGGGAGTAGGCTTTGTCGTGCCCTCTTCACGACTGTCTTGATGTGTTTGGACCAATCTAGTTTGTTGTTGATGTGGACACCAAGGAATTTGAAGCGCTCAACCTGCTCCACTACAGCCCAGTCGATGGGGACGTGCTCGGTGCTCCTTTTCCTGTAATCCATAATCATCTCAGTCTTGGTTACGTTGAGGGAGAGGTTGTTATTCTGGCACCACCCAGCCAGGTCTCTGACCCCCTCCCTATAGGCTGCCTCGTCGTTGTCGGTGATCAGGCCTACCACTGTTGTGTCGTCAGCAAACTTAATGATACTGTTGGAGTTGTGCCTGGCCATGCAGTCGTGGGTGAACAGGGAGTACAGGAGGGGACTGAGCACGCTGGCAGATGTGTTGCTACCTACCCTCACCACCTTGGGGCGGCCTGTCAGGAAGTCCAGCATCTAGTATCAGAGGGAGGTGTTTAGTCCCAGGATCCTTAGCTTGGTGATGACCTTTGAGGGTACTATGGTGGTGAAGGCTGAGCTGTAGTCAATGAACAGCATTCTCACATAGGTGTTCCTTTTGTCCAGGTGGGAAAGGGCAGTGTGGAGTGTATTAGAGATTGCATCATCTGTGGATCTGTTTGGGCGGTATGCAAATTGGAGTGGGTCTAGGGTTTCTGGGATAATGGTGTTGATGTGAGCCATTACCAACCTTTCAAAGCACTTCATGGCTATGGACGTGAGTACTACGGGTCTGTAGTCATTTAGGCAGGTTGCCTCTGTGTTCTTGGGCACAGGCACTATGGTGGTCTGCTTGAAGCATGTTGGTATTACAGACTCAATCAGGGAAGACACCTTCCAGTTGGTCAGCACATGCCCGGAGCACAAGTCCTGGTAATCCGTCTGGCCCCGCAGCCTTGTGTATGTTGACCCGTTTAAAGGTCTTACTCATGTCGGCTACGGAGAGCGTGATCACACAGTCGTCCGGAACAGCTGATGCTCTCATGCATGCCTCAGTGTTGCTTGCCTCGAAGCGAGCATAGAATTGATTTAGCTCGTCTGGTAGGCTCGTGTCACTGGGCAGCTCGCGGCTGTGTTTGTCTTTGTAGTCTGTAGTAGTTTGCAAGCCCTGCCACATCTGACGAGCGTCGGAGCCGGTGTAGTACGATTCAATCTTAGCCCTGTATTGACACTTTGCCTGTTTGATGGTTCGTCGCAGGGCATAGCAGGCTTTCTTGTAAGAGTCTTTACGGGTTAGAGTCTTGCACCTTGAAAATGGCAGCTCTACCCATTATCTCAGTGCGAATGTTGCCTGTAATCCATGGCTTCTGGTTGGGGTATGTACGTACAGTCACTGTGGGGACGACGTCCTCAATGCACTTGTTGATAAAGCTAGTGACTGATGTGATGTACTCCTCAATGTCATTGGAAGAATCCCGGAACATGTTCCAGTCTGTGATAGCAAAGCAGTCCTGCAGTCTAGCATCTGCTTCATCTGACCATTTTTTTATAGACCGAGTCACTGGTGCTTCCTGCTTTAGTTTTTTGCTTGTAAGCAGGGATCAGGAGGATAGAATTGTGGTCAGATTTGCCTCCGGCTCTTCGTCCTCTGTGTCGCTTCCTCTTGTGAATTATTGGGATGTCTGCCCTGTGGAGTGTTTGGAGAATATCGTGTGAGTCCTGCTTGTTGTTGTTGTTGAAGAAATCTTTGTCTAATCCGAGGTGAGTGATCGCTGTCCTGATATCCAGAAAGAATCTCTTTTCTTCCGTAAGATACGGTTGCAGAAACATTATGTTTAAAATCATTTACAAATATCACAACAACAAAAAACACATAATAGCACAATTGGTTAGGAGAACGTAAAACGGCGGCCATCTCCTCCGGCGCCATTTTGACTATGAAAGCCCCTAAATAAGATCCACAGTGGAGTTTGGAGTATCTGACCATAGAACCACTTTAAGCCAAACACTCCACAGAGCTGGGCTTTACGGAAGAAAAAAGCCATTGCTTAAAGAAAAAAAATGAGCAAACACATTTGGTGTTCGCCAAAAGGCATGTGGGAGACTCCCCAAACATATGGAAGAAGGTACTCTGGTCAGATGAGAATAACATTTAGCCTTTTGTCCATCAAGGAAAATGCTATGTCTGGCGCAAACCCAACACCTCACATCACCCTGAGAACAACATTTTTCATCGGCAGGGACGGAGAGACTGGTCAGAATTGAAGGAATGATGGATTGTGCTAAATACATGGAAATACTTTAGGGAAAACTGTTTCAGTCTTACAGACATTTGAGACTGGGACGGAGGTTCACCTTCCAGCAGGACAATGACCCTAAGCATACTGCTAAAGCAACACTCGGGTGGTTTAAGGGGAAATATGTAAATGTCTTGGAATGGCCTAGTCAAAGCCCAGACCTCAATCCAACTGAGAATCTGTGGTATGACTTAAAGATTGCTGTATTTGAATGAAAAATGCCAAGGGGTGAATGCTTTCGCCAGCCACTGTATATCTCTCTCTGTGATAGCTGTGTGTTCCTATCTTTCCTTCTATCCATGTGTTCTCCTCTCGCTCGCTCTCTCTCTTTCTCACCTGCTAGCTGTGTCTCTCTATCTCACAACTGTGTTCCTTCCTCTCTCTCACCTGCTAATCGTATTCCTTCCTCTCTCTCACCTGCTAATCGTATTCCTTCCTCTCTCTCTCTTTCTCACCTGCTAGCTGTGTCTTTCACAACTGTGTTCCTTTCTCTCGCTCACCTGCTAATCGTATTCCTTCCTCTCTCTCTCTCTCTCTCTCTCTTTCTAGCTGTGTTCCTTCCTCTTTTTCTCTCCTACTATTTGTCTCTCGCTCTGATAACCTGAGTGTGTATGTGTTTCCTTCAGAGGGAATGAGTAGAGAGAACAGAGAGAGGGGTAGAGGGAAAGAGAGAGAGAATGGACACACAGAAGTTCAAACTGGAAAACGGTATAAAGCTCCTATAGAACCATGTACTTACTGTATGAGGTGGAATGTCCATGATTGGCGTCACACACACACACACACACACACACACACACACACACACACACACACACACACACACAGGGATTGATTCAATCCGTATTGCGGAAGGTCAGGGCTATAGCGCAATTGAAAATGTATTTTTCCATTGAGCTAACATCGTTTACTGTGAATGCAGTCTCAGCAAACCCAGGAACATTGCCTTTAAATCTCAATCGTGCTATAGCGCTGAACTTCTGCGATACGGATTGAATCGAGCCCAAGGTCTAGTCTATTGGGAAGGTGAAGTCATGATGGAGACATGATCTTCGGGAAACTAACAATACCTCACCTGGCTCTTAACTGTCACGTTCTGACCTTTATTTCCTTTGTTTTGTATGTAGTTAGTATGGTCAGGGTGTGAGTTGGGTGGGCAGTCAATGTTTGTTTTTCTATGTTTTGGGGTATTTCTATGTTTCGGCCTAGTATGGTTCTCAATCAGAGGCAGGTGTCATTAGTTGTCTCTGATTGAGAATCATACTTAGGTAGCCTGGGTATCACTGTGTGTTTGGTGGGTGATTGTTCCTGTCCTTTGTGTTTGCACCAGATAGGGCTGTTTTGAGTTCTCACGTTTTATTGTTTTCGTTAGTTTATTCATGTATAGCGTCTTCATTAAAAAAAAACATGAATAACCACCACGCTGCGTTTTGGTCCGCCTCTCCTTCACCACAAGAGAACCCGTGACATTAGCAGTTCACCTGTAGACCGCTCCGCTATACACACAAAGAAAGACGCAGACATGTTTTTTATTTTTTATTTTATTTCACTCGCTAAAAATAGCTTTTTAATAATTATAATAGTATTAATCAGAGTATTAGCAATTAGAAAATATTTACAAGGACCGTGTTACATTCTGTGTTGGGTAAACCACTTCACAGTGTGCCATCTCTCAGGGATCAGCGCTAGGCTAGCTAGACGTGTAGCTTTACACATCAGGGGTCAGCGCTAGGCTAGCTAGACGTGTAGCTTTACACATCAGGGGTCAGCGCTAGGCTAGCTAGACGTGTAGCTTTACACATCAGGGTTCAGCGCTAGACGTGTAGCTTTACACATCTATCAGGGTTCAGCGCTAGGCTAGCTAGACGTGTAGCTTTACACATCAGGGTTCAGCGCTAGGCTAGCTAGACGTGTAGCTCTACACATCTATCAGGGATCAGCGCTAGGCTAGCTAGACGTGTAGCTCCACACATCTCTCAGGGATCAGCGCTAGGCTAGCTAGACGTGTAGCTCCACACATCTATCAGGGATCAGCGCTAGGCTAGCTAGACGTGTAGCTCCACACATCTATCAGGGATCAGCGCTAGGCTAGCTAGATGTGTAGCTCCACACATCTATCAGGGATCAGCGCTAGGCTAGCTAGACGTGTAGCTCCACACATCTATCAGGGATCAGCGCTAGGCTAGCTAGACGTGTAGCTCCACACATCTATCAGGGATCAGCGCTAGGCTAGCTAGACGTGTAGCTTTACACATCTATCAGGGATCAGCGCTAGGCTAGCTAGACGTGTAGCTCCACACATCTATCAGGGATCAGCGCTAGGCTAGCTAGACGTGTAGCTCCACACATCTATCAGGGATCAGCGCTAGGCTAGCTAGACGTGTAGCTCCACACATCTATCAGGGATCAGCGCTAGGCTAGCTAGACGTGTAGCTTTACACATCTATCAGGGATCAGCGCTAGGCTAGCTAGACGTGTAGCTCCACACATCTATCAGGGATCAGCGCTAGGCTAGCTAGACGTGTAGCTCCACACATCTATCAGGGATCAGCGCTAGGCTAGCTAGACGTGTAGCTCCACACATCTATCAGGGATCAGCGCTAGGCTAGCTAGACGTGTAGCTCCACACATCTATCAGGGATCAGCGCTAGGCTAGCTAGACGTGTAGCTCCACACATCTATCAGGGATCAGCGCTAGGCTAGCTAGACGTGTAGCTTTACACATCTATCTCTTAATATACAGTGTATTTGATATATAAATAAATTAAAACACAAATAAAACAACACAAACAAAAACATGATTTTATAGTTCTACTTTCACTGTGCAACACCCTTGCCCCATTGGTTGGTTGGCACATATTTGGCTCCACCCCCATCTTCTTGTCTCATCCAATTGGGGAGGGTGATTTCATGAATCTGTGTACTCATTGGTGCGATGAACGAATGGGGCGTGTGTTATTTTTCTATGGGGACGTCACTATTGCTATTTGCGCCAGTCAGTCAGTACACAGATCAGTACACAGATGAAAACCACCATCATGATCATTCATTTGATATGAAAACAAAACAGATTTTCAGCTCATCAGTGTATAAAACAAATCGTCGGGTATAAAAACAACAAAATAGAAGAAGAAGAAAACGGCAATTAAATGAGTCGTGGAAAAGAAAGGCTTCCTGTCCGTTGAGTGAACCATGGAGTCAGTCAGTCTGTCTGTCTGTCTGTCTGTCTGTCTGCCTGTCTGCCTGTCTGTCTGTCTGTCTGTGAGACTATGACCACCAGAGAAAGAAGTGAGAAAGAAATATTAAAGAGAGGAGAACAAAGGGACTTCTTCCTGCTACATTACAGAGTATAATACGTATGAAATGTCTGCATTAGATTAAGTACAGTAGTTCGTTAGGTCTCCTCGGAGAGAGACGACGGAAATAAAAGAGAAACCCAAGAGTTCTGAGTGGAATATAAATCACATGTTGTAAGCGACCTTGGATCCAGCGACTGTCGAGGCCAACACCTTCATTATTACGCTGAGTTCTCAACCCCTTGATGAGGTTGCTAGGTGTTTGGTTAAGGTCGCTACAATATCCATGTTGGTCTTCAGCCCTCTTGTCTTTATCCCTTTCTTTTTGTCACTATCCATCCTTCCGTTTTGTCCTTCCGTCCATTTTGTAATTTCTCATGCAACTACCAAAGGAGACCAGAGGGAGAATGAGAGAATCACTCACTTTTGTTCCAATATGTGTCTTCTCATCTTTGTTCAAATCTTCTGCTCTGCTACGGTGGCAGCAATAAGAGATTCTTCTAGATTGACAGATTTATTTTGACTTCACTTTACAAACTCACTCTTGAGTAGTGTTACCCCCCATAGTGTTACCCCCCCCCCCCCATAGCTATAGTCGAAGTAACAAACACTATCGATAATAATGACAGTGATAATATTAATCCACAGTAATGTTAGTAATAATCATAATAATAATAATAAATAATAATAATTTATAATTATATAGTAATACTTATAATAATTATAATTATATAGTAATAATAATTATAATAATACTTATGATAATAATCATCATAATCATAATAGTCATTATAATAACAATACATGTAAGATTAATGAGAGTAATTGGAGAGATATTGACATGTAGTTAACTGGGTAGTGGTAGGCAGGGTTTTAACATGGTAGGCAGGGTGTTAATGTGGTAAGCAGGATATTAATGTGGTAGGGGTAGGCAGGGTATTAACATGGTAGGGGTAGGCAGGGTGTTAACGTGGTAGGCAGTGTGTTAACGTGGTAGGCAGGGTGTTATCGTAGTAGGGGTAGGCAGGGTATTAACGTGGTAGGGGAGGCAGGGTATTAACATGGTAGGGGTGGGCAGGGTTTTAACATGGTAGGGTAGGCAGGGTACTAATGTGGTAGGCAGGGTACTAACGTGGTAGGCAGGGTATTAACATGGTAGGGATAGGCATGATATTAACGTGGTAGGGTTAGGCAGGGTATTAACGTGGTAGGGTAGGCAAGGTACTAACGTGGTAGGGTAGACAGGGTACTAACATGGTAGGCAGGGTATTAACATGGTAGGGATAGTCAGCGTAATAACGTGGTAGGCAGGGTATTACCATGCTAGGCAGGGTATTAATGTGGTAGGGGTAGGCAGGGTATTAATGTGGTAGGCAGGGTATTAATGTGGTAGGGGTAGGCAGGGTATTAACGTGGTAGGGTTAGGCAGGGTATTAATATGGTAGGGGTAGGCAGGGTATTAATGTGGTAGGCAGGGTATTAATGTGGTAGGGGTAGGCAGGGTATTAACGTGGTAGGGTTAGGCAGGGTATTAATATGGTAGGGGTAGGCAGGGTATTAATGTGGTAGGCAGGGTATTAACGTATTAGGGTTAGGCAGGGTATTAATGTGGTAGGGGTAGGCAGGGTATTAATATGGTAGGCAGGGTATTAACGTGGTAGGGTTAGGCAGGGTATTAATGTGGTAGGGGTAGGCAGGGTATTAACATGGTAGGGGTAGGCAGGGTATTAATATGGTAGGCAGGGTATTAACGTGGTAGGGTTAGGCAGGGTATTAATGTGGTAGGGGTAGGCAGGGTATTAATGTGGTAGGCAGGGTATTAATGTGGTAGGGGTAGGCAGGGTATTAACATGGTAGGGGTAGGCAGGGTATTAATGTGGTAGGCAGGGTATTAACGTGGTAGGGTTAGGCAGGGTATTAATGTGGTAGGGGTAGGCAGGGTATTAACATGGTAGGGGTAGGCAGGGTATTCATGTGGTAGGGGTAGGCAGGGTATTGATGTGGTAGGCAGGGTATTAACGTGGTAGGGGTAGGTAGGGTATTAACATGGTAGGGGTAGGCAGGGTATTAATGTGGTAGGCAGGGTATTAACGTGGTAGGGGGGGCAGGGTATTAACATGGTAGGGTTAGGCAGGGTATTAATATGGTAGGGGTAGGCAGGGTATTAATGTGGACGTCACAGTGTGGTCACTCACAAACACACACACACACACACACACGCACGCACGCACGCACGCAGCTACAAGCTCTTCAGTGCTAACCAGGACACAACGCCTTCCTCCCATGGCTGCTCTGCCATCTCTCTGTCTGTGATTGTCGGGGTTGTGCCTGTACACTGAGACCAGATGACCAGGTAGACCCAGTAGAGGGGTCAATCACTGCGACCTCCCTTCTTATTGTGGAGTATGTTCTTGGCTTCACCATTGTAAGGACGTGTGACTAAGGTCAGGGTTCAAGATACTGCTAGAAATTGAGGTACTGGTAGTTTGAATGACGTTTGCACATTTGTAGGGGGTGAAACTGGCCACTTGTTTGCCCTTGTGCTGTATCCAGAGTTGGCTATTGACCCAGTGTGAACCTGGAGGTAAGACCCATTGTTCAAAAGTGAGTCGGAGTCTGGTTGAAACCAGGCCCATTGTTCAAGTGTGAGTCGGAGTCTGGTTGAACCCAGGCCCATTGTTCAAGAGTGAGTCGGAGTCTGGTTGAACCCAGGCCCATTGTTAAAAGAGTGAGTCTCAGTCTGGTTGAACCCAGGCCCCTTGTTCAAGAGTGAGTCTCAGTCTGGTTGAACCCAGGCCCATTGTTAAAGAGTGAGTCTCAGTCTGGTTGAACCCAGGCCCATTGTTAAAGAGTGAGTCTCAGTCTGGTTGAATCCAGGCCCATTGTTCAATAGTGAGTCTCAGTCTGGTTGAACCCAGGCCCATTGTTCAAGAGTGAGTCTCAGTCTGGTTGAACCCAGGCCCATTGTTAAAAGAGTGTGTCTCAGTCTGGTTGAACCCAGGCCCATTGTTCAAGAGTGAGTCTCAGTCTGGTTGAACCCAGGCCCATTGTTAAGGAGGGAGTCTCAGTCTGGTTGAACCCAGGCCCATTGTTCAAGAGTGAGTCTCAGTCTGGTTGAACCCAGGCCCGTTGTTCAAGAGTGAGTCTCAGTCTGGTTGAACCCAGGCCCATTGTTAAGGAGGGAATCTCAGTCTGGTTGAACCCAGGCCCATTGTTAAGGAGGGAGTCTCAGTCTGGTTGAACCCAGGCCCGTTGTTAAGGAGGGAGTCTCAGTCTGGTTGAACCCAGGAAGGTCCAGCAAATCAAACGTACAGTAGAGGAGTTGACAGTCTATCACAGAGAGGAGTTGAGTCTATCACAGAGCAGAGGAGTTGACAGTCTATCCCACAGAGTAGAGGAGTTGACAGTCTATCCCACAGAGTAGAGGAGTTGACAGTCTATCACAGAGAGTAAAGGAGTTGACAGTCTATCACAGAGCAGAGGAGTTGACAGTCTATCACAGAGAGTAGAGGAGTTGACAGTATCACAGAGAGTAGAGGAGTTGACAGTCTATCCCACAGAGTGTAGGAGTTGACAGTCTATCACAGAGAGTAGAGGAGTTGACAGTCTATCCCACAGAGTAGAGGAGTTGACAGTCTATCCCACAGAGTAGAGGAGTTGACAGTCTATCCCACATAGTAGAGGAGTTGACAGTCTATCACAGAGAGTAAAGGAGTTGACAGTCTATCACAGAGAGTAGAGGAGTTGACAGTCTATCACAGAGAGTAGAGGAGTTGACAGTCTATCCCACATATTAGAGGAGTTGACAGTCTATCACAGAGCTGAGGAGTTGACAGTCTATCACAGAGAGTAGAGGAGTTGACAGTCTATCACAGAGCAGAGGAGTTGACAGTCTATCACAGAGAGTAGAGGAGTTCACAGTATCACAGAGAGTAGAGGAGTTCACAGTCTATCCCACAGAGTGTAGGAGTTGACAGTCTATCACAGAGTAGAGGAGTTGACAGTCTATCCCACAGAGTAGAGGAGTTGACAGTCTATCCCACATAGTAGAGGAGTTGACAGTCTATCACAGAGAGTAAAGGAGTTGACAGTCTATCCCACATAGTAGAGGAGTTGACAGTCTATCCCACAGAGTAGAGGAGTTGACAGTCTATCACAGAGCAGAGGAGTTGACAGTCTATCCCACAGAGTAGAGGAGTTGACAGTCTATCCCACAGAGTAGAGGAGTTGACAGTCTATCCCACATAGTAGAGGAGTTGACAGTCTATCCCACAGAGTAGAGGAGTTGACAGTCTAGCCCACAGAGCAGAGGATTTGACAGTCTATCCCGCAGAGTAGAGGAATTGACAGTCTATCACAGAGAATAAAGGAGTTGACAGTCTATCACAGAGCAGAGGAGTTGACAGTCTATGACAGAGAGTAGAGGAGTTGACAGTATCACAGAGAGTAGAGGAGTTGACAGTCTATCCCACAGAGTAGAGGAGTTGACAGTCTATCACAGAAAGTAGAGGAGTTGACAGTCTATCACAGAGTAGAGGAGTTGACAGTCTATCCCACAGAGTAGAGGAGTTGACAGTCTATCCCACAGAGTAGAGGAGTTGACAGTCTACCACAGAGTAGAGGAGTTGACAGTCTATCACAGAGAGTAGACGAGTTGACAGTCTATCACACAGTTGACAGTCTATCACAGAGAGTAGAGGTTTTGACAGTCTATCACACAGAGTAGAGGAGTTGACAGTCTCTCCCACAGAGCAGAGGAGTGGACAGTCTATCACAGAGAGTAGAGGAGTTGACAGTCTATCACAGAGAGTAGAGGAGTTGACAGTCTATCACAGAGAGTAGAGGAGTTGACAGTCTATCACCGAGTAGAGGAGTTGACAGTCTATCCCACAGAGTAGAGGAGTTGACAGTCTATCCCACAGAGTAGAGGAGTTGACAGTCTATGGCAGAGTAGAGGAGTTGACAGTCTATCACACAGTTGACAGTCTATCACAGAGAGTAGAGGAGTTTACAGTCTATCCCACAGAGTAGAGGAGTTGACAGTCTATCCCACAGAGTAGAGGAGTTGACAGTCTATCCCACAGAGTAGAGGAGTTGACAGTCTATCCCACATAGTAGAGGAGTTGACAGTCTATTACAGAGAGTAGAGGAGTTGACAGTCTATCACAGAGAGTAGAGGAGTTGACAGTCTATCCCACAGAGTAGAGGAGTTGACAGTCTATCACAGAGAGTAGAGGAGTTGACAGTCTATCACAGAGAGTAGAGGAGTTGACAGTCTATCACAGAGAGTAGAGGAGTTGACAGTCTATCACAGAGAGTAGAGGAGTTGACAGTCTATCACAGAGAGTAGAGGAGTTGACAGTCTATCCCACAGAGTAGAGGAGTTGACAGTCTATCCCACAGAGTAGAGGAGTTGACAGTCTATCCCACAGAGTAGAGGAGTTGACAGTCTATCACAGAGAGTAGAGGAGTTGACAGTCTATCACAGAGAGTAGAAGAGTTGACAGTCTATCACAGAGAGTAGAGGAGTTGACTGTCTATTACAGAGTAGAGGAGTTGACAGTCTATCACACAGTTGACAGTCTATGGCAGTTGCACCCATCTACAGAACAGGTGTTTTTAACCAGTTTAAAAGGCAAGAAGGCCAGGTTGTACTCTGATTCATTTTGACGTTGTTACTCCCTTTGAAAGAATGACCAGCGGGATGAAAATAAGGTGTTAATAAAATATGACGAGGCTGATCCGAGGTTGTTCCGAGGCTGAGTGAAACGTCCCTCCGTGTGTCGTGCTCGTGCTTCAAGTAGATCATCCTTAGGAAAAACTGTCTTCAGGAGAATCGTTGACAGTGGAAAGAGGTGCAGTTATTTCTGTCTTTGTGCTTTTGTTTTGTCTTGAGAGGTTTCAACACTTAATGCAATATCTTAGGGGATGCAGGGGAACGTTTGGAACTCAGGTGGAATTCAAATCCGCGTTTGGGGTTACAAGCATTGCAGCCTTTTAATTAAGGACATTTCCTATGCAGTCATTTACTGTGAATGGAATCTCTGCGAACGCGGCAACGTGGATTTAAAAGCCGCGATGCCTATAATCCGTGATCGGATTTGAATCCCAGCCTAAACCATCTGTGGTACGTTATTCAGGGGAGAAATAAAAGTTTTCAATTGAATGATATTTGAAGAGTCTCCAAAATGGGAAAAAGGCCCTGAGATATATATCAGTCTGGCTTGTGGTTAAACTAACGGGGGAAAAGAGAGACAGATCTGGGCGTCCTAAAAAGGACTACAGGGATATCTTAAGGAAAGATAGACCTCTGCCTAACTCAACTAAACCACATACTGTTCCATAATATTTCTCTCCAGAATATTTACATATTTGTGTATAAACCTTTAGTATGTTACAAGAAAAAACCCCACATCTAGCTGGTTAGGCACATGGAGTTGGGAAGAGAGAGAGACAGAGAGAGAGACAGAGAGACAGACAGAGAGAGAGAGAGAGAGAGACAGAGACAGAGAGAGAGAGAGACAGAGAGAGAGAGAGACAGAGACAGAGAGAGAGACAGAGAGAGAGAGGGGTTGGACTATTGATATAAAGAGCATATTTGTCAAATAGCAGATACCATTTATACCCTGTGATTTGGACCATACCACTCCTACACATTAATTAATCAGTTATACCCTGTGAATTGGACCATACCACTCCTATACATTAATTAATCAGTTATACCCTGTGAATTGGACCATACCACTCCTACACATTAATTAATCAGTTATACCCTGTGATTTGGACCATACCACTCCTATACATTAATTAATCAGTTATACCCTGTGAATTGGACCATACCACTCCTACACATTAATTAATCAGTTATACCCTGTGAATTGGACCATACCACTCCTACACATTAATTAATCAGTTATTCCCTGTGAATTGGACCATACCACTCCTACACATTAATTAATCAGTTATTCCCTGTGAATTGGACCATACCACTCCTACACATTAATTAATCAGTTATTCCCTGTGAATTGGACCATACCACTCCTACACATTAATTAATCAGTTATACCCTGTGAATTGGACCATACCACTCCTACACATTAATTAATCAGTTATACCCTGTGAATTGGACCATACCACTCCTACACATTAATTAATCAGTTATTCCCTGTGAATTGGACCATACCACTCCTACACATTAATTAATCAGTTATACCCTGTGAATTGGACCATACCACTCCTACACATTAATTAACCACGTTTGAAAAACGACTTCTGGATATGCCAAATATCTGTAATATTACACAATGCAGTAGTTTATAGTACTATAGTTATAGTTCCACATCTTTCTATGTGTATTTCCTTTACATCTCTACTAATCTAGAAATGTAGGTAAATAACATACTAAAATATACATCTCACATTAAATATTACATTTTCAGCTCATTACATTTTCTGATTATATAAAAGGAATAGCCAGGTCATGATAACAGAATCACCTCACAATTGGGCTTCAAGTATATAGCTCAAAAATACAAGTCAACACACACACACTGCAAAACGCAGTTTTTGTCTCTTAAATTCAAATGTTTTTTTTTTCTTCTTTCAAATCCACAGTATTTCAGAGCCCCTTGAAAATGTTCTAGGGCAAAAAAAAACTCATCAATAATTCCTTTGTTATTGGAGACAGATAAGACCATGTGACCATGTGACCATGTGACCCACCCAGCCTACTGTATGGTACTGTGCCTTCTCTCTGTTTCCGTCCCTCGTTCCAATTCTCTTTTTTTAGAGGGGAAAAGAGAAGGGACATTGAATTATGTTTTAAAAGATTCTGGAGAGGAAGGTTTTAGTGAATTGGACTGGATTTCACTGTATAGGCAACACATGACAAGGCTTCTGAGAGAAATGGAGAGAGAGGGAGACAGGAAGAGAGAGGGAGACAGGAAGAGAGAGAGAGAGACAGGAAGAGAGAGAGAGAGAGAGAGAGAGGGAGACAGGAAGAGAGAGAGAGACAGGAAGAGAGAAAGGGAGAGAGAGGGAGACAGGAAGAGATATATATATATATATATATATATATATATATATATATATATATATATATATATATATAATATGACATTTGTAATGTCTTTATTGTTTTGAAACTTCTGTATGTGTAATGTTTACTGTTCATTTTGATTGTTTATTTCACTTTATATATTCACTTTATATATTATCTACCTCACTTGCTTTGGCAATGTTAACACATGTTTCCCATGCCAATAAAGCCCTTGAATTGAATTGAATTGAGAGAGAGCGAGAGGGAGACAGGAAGAGAGAGAGAGAGAGAGAGAGAGAGGGAGACATTAAGAGAGAGGGAGACTGGAAGAGAGAGAGAGAGAGAGAGAGAGAGGGGGGAGAGGAAGAGGAAGAGAGAGAGAGAGGGGGAGACAGGAAGAGAGAGAGGGAGAGGGGGGGAAGAGGAAGAGAGAGAGAAACTGTATATATTATATATATAATATGACATTTGCTATGTCTTTATTGTTTTGAAACTTCTGTGTGCGTAATGTTTACTGTTAATTTTTATTGTTTATTTCACTTTTGTTTATTATCTAGCTCACTTGCTTTGGCAATGTTAACACATGTTTCCCATGCCAATAAAGCCCCTTGAATTGAATTGAATTGAATTGAGAGACAGGAAGAGAGCGAGAGAGGGGGGGGGGGGGTGAAAGGAGAGCAAAGAGTTAATCCCTCTCTCCGTTGGAAGGGTCTTGTGCTGAAGTTACATAGAGGGAGGAGGACAGGCAGAGAAATCGCCTGGGGACCTTGGCAGCTCTTCAATTGATTTTGCCATTTTGCTTGTCGATCCAATCTTGAAAAAAATCATTTTTGTTGGAAATGTAATAAATATATCTAAAAAGTACATAAGACTTTTTTTTGCTACGTAAGTCTCCTGTTTTTATGAGGCCGATATTCCCCAGTCCCACACACCCTCCTCCTCTGACAGTGATTCTGTGATTCTCATTTTGGCCACCAGGGGGTGCCATTGTCTCACAGTGAAAAAGGATCCCCTGTTGTGAAATTTCAACATTCTGAAAAACTCTAAAACTCAAAAAAAAAAAAAGAATCAAACCACCCACCCACTGCCAAACCTTTTACACTTCAGAAGGAATATCTATAACAAAAAAATGAAAACAGCTTCAAGGTTTTTTGTTTGTTTGTGATGTTCTCTGGCTGTCAAGTATACCGTGCCACACTAGATAGCTGGTGAACAGCATCGTTCAAAACGATGTACAAAAAAAGAAAAACACACTCTCCTTCAAACACTGCCGCCCAGACAGCTGGTAGATTGATGGATGCTCGGGCCAATAGGAAGGAGTCGCGAGAGAATAAAACCTTAGGTGAATGAGTGTTGACCGGGACATGTGTAGGAGGCATGTAGGTTAAAATGAAATCCACAGTTGAATGTTGAGTGAGTGTGTATTAACACAGTCTTCAGAGGATGTAGCCAACTAGCCAAATGGCGTCGAACGGTAGCTAGTTGATATTGAGATTACCTTTAGAGCCTTGGGTGATGTTGAGTGGCCATTTAGAGGGAGAATCTGCTCCATGCCCACAAGAGTGGTTGAGATTTGTGAAGCCCTTATTTCCTGTGAAGATGGAAGCTAGGCTAAGATAGGCTAAGAGGCTAAGATGAGCTAAGAGGCTAAGATAGGCTAAGAGGCTAAGATGAGCTAAGAGGCTAAAATGGGCTAAAATAGGCTAAGAGGCTAAGATGAGCTAAGAGGCTAAGATAGGCTAAGAGGCTAAGATGAGCTAAGAGGCTAAGATAGGCTAGGCTATTCCAGGCGTGGCTAGGCTACGCTATAGGTGGACAGGCATGCACAGACATGCTACTATTGCATGACTACACCTTTCAGTGACTGTCACTGTATTTTACAGCTCTATCTCTCTCTCCCCCCGACTAAGATGAGGGAAATAAATGTGTGTGTGGAGTCAACTGTGATCCCCGTAGTCATCATTCTCGCCACAGATTGTTTGTGTTTGTTTATTGGGGATTCAAAGTTCCAGGGCACAAATGGCTCTCCCCTTCTGTCTTGCCTCGTCCATGGAATGCCATGACGATGGGACCCAGCATCCCCCAACAGTGAAGGCTTGAGAAAGTCAGTATGGCCCATATCGTCATTGGGAGAGGGGGGATCAGTGTATGGAACTTGGGAGAGTTTTGGTTGATCCAGGATCCTCAGAAAATAGGTTGTATCTCCACGTTTAGTTGGTTCCAGTGTTCAGAACTGGGTCTGAGCCTCCGGGATGTAGATCTCAATGGTTGTGGTCGTTCTAGGTTGGGATAGCTAGCTATATCTCTATATTTAGGCTGTCCCAGGCGTCGGGTCGGTTCTGTTCACTGGGATAAAGGGCTGTATCACCATGTTCAGAGCCGGGTCTGAGCCTCTGGGATGTAGATCTCGATGCTGTCGGCGCTCTCCGTGGCTGAGTTCTGTCTGAAGGAAGAGGACCTCTTGGTCTGGAGCAGTCTCCTGCGTGCCTCAGTCCTCTGTCTGTCCCCCAGGTCTAAGGACTTCTCCCGGATAGGCACGGCCCGTCCCACACCCCCGCTACGGGCCATCACCAACACCCCTCCGCCTCCTCCTACCCCTCGTTCCACTGAGAGGTCGTTGACGCTGTCAGCACGGAGACTGCCACTCACTCCCCCAGCTGGCTTCTTTGGTAGTGGGGGAGGAAGCTTCTTGTCATCCTGAGGGGGATGAGGGGTGAGGGGGATGAGGGGAGGGGGGATGAGGAGAAGATGGAGATGAGGGGGATGAGAGGAGGGGGGGGATGAGGGGAAGGGGGGAGGTGGGATGAGGGGAGGGGGGGATGAGGGGAAGAGCGGGATGAGGGGAAGAGGGAGATGAGGGGAAGGGGAGATGAGAGGAAGAGGGGAAGAGGGGGATGAGAGGAAGGGGATGAGGGGAGGGGGGGATGAGGGGAAGAGCGGGATGAGGGAGATGAGGGGAAGAGGGAGATGAGGGGAAGGGGGGATGAGAGGAAGAGGGGAAGAGGGGGATGAGAGGAAGGGGATGAGGGGAGGGGGGATGAGGGGAAGGGGGATGAGAGGAAGAGGGGGATGAGGGGTGGGCATTATGGAAGGATGGAGCAGGGTCATGGGATAATGAGGGAAAGGGTTGAGTGAGAAAATGAGAAGATCAAATAGAAGATTGTAGGGGCGGACAGACAAATAATGAGATTAAACAATAAACAATAAACCATTAAACCATTAAACAATACAAAGGGAAAAAAGACAGAATAAATAAATAAAAAGACAGAATAACGACACCAGTATGGATGTGGATAAACAGAGGAAGTTCATAGATGCTACAGGGAGTGTAGAACTTCCTGTCTCTCCTAAAAACAATATATCAGATGTAAATAAACAACACAGAGCATTTTGTTACGTTTTAGGTGCACACCCAGGGCCAGTGGACCTACAGAGAGGACTATGTTCAGGATGGTTACGCTACAGACAACCACCATCTACACACAATACAATATAATGACTAAGAAAAAAATATTAACTTTTTTGTAAAACAAAATTGTAAAAAAAAAAAAAAAAAAAACTGAAATAACTTATTTACATCAGTATTCAGACCCTTTGCTATGAGACTTGAAATTGAGCTCTGGTGCATCCTGTTTCCATCGATCATCCTTGAGATGTTTCTACAACTTGATTGGAGACCACCTGTGGTAAATTCTATTGATTGGACAGGATTTGGAAAGGCGCACACCTGTCTATATAAGGTCCCACAGCATGTCAGAGCAAAAACCAAGTCATGAGGTTGAAGGAATTGTCCGTAGAGCCACGAGACAGGATTGTGTCGAGGCACAGATCCAGGGAATGGCTCCAAAACATTCTGCAGCATTGAAGGTCCCCAAGAACACAGTGGCCTCCATCATTCTTAAATGGAAGAAGTTTAAGACACTTCCTAGAGTCAGCTGACCGGGCCAAACTGAGCACTTGGGGGAGAAGGACCTTGGTCAGGGAGATGACCAAGAACCCGATGGTCACTATGACAGAGCTCCAGAGTTCCTCTGTGGAGATGGGAGAACCTTCCAGAAGGACAACCATCTCTGCAGCACTCCACCAATCAGGCCTTTACAGAAGAGTGGCCAGAAAGAAGGCATATGGCAGCCCACTTGGAGTTTGCCAAAAGGCACCTAAGGGACTCAGACCATGAGAAACAAGATTCTCTGGTCTGATGAAACAAACATTGAACTCTTTGGCCTGAATGCCAAGCGTCACGTCTGGAGGAAACCTGGCACCATCCCTACGGTGAAGCATTGCCCGGACTTGAACCCGATCGAACATCTCTGGAGAGTCCTGAAAATAGCTGTGCAGCAACGGACCCCATCCAACCTGACAGAGCTTGAGAGGATCTGCAGAGAAGAATGGGAGAAACTCACCAAGTACAGGTGTGCCAAGCTTGTAGCTTCATACCCAAGAAGACTCGAGGCTGTAATCGCTGCCAAAGGTGCTTCAAAAAAGTACTGAGTAAAGGGTCTGAATACTTATGTAAATATGTAAATGTGATTTGAAGTTTTAAATTTTTTTTTAAAAACATTTGCAAAAAATTCTAAAAACCTGTTTTTGGTTTGTCATTATGGGGTATTATCGTGTAGAATTGAGGGGGGAAATGTAATCAATGTTATAGTAAAGCTGTAACGTAACAAAATGTGGAAAAAGTCAAGGGGTCTGAATACTTTCAGAATGCACTGCATTTTAGAAGTCTTGCCATAAAGCTTGGAAACAACACTCAGCCATTTTAGCTCAAACAGGCTCAGTTCCTTTCATTCAGAACTAACACACAGCTTTAGAGCTCAATGCCATTTCGGCTCAAAGCCTCTCTCCTCAATTTCTTATGACGTTGTGCAGTTTCACAGCCGGGGCTTGCTCGCGGGGGCACCATCTGTGCCACTCTCTGACACACCGCCATCTTGACACTCTGGGGAATGACCCAGGATCAGGAGGCAGCAGGGTCAAGCCGACACCCCAGCTCTCACCTTCTTGTCTGGGGGAAGCCTCCAGCCGGAGTCCTTGAGCCTCTGGAGGTGCTGGAACTTGACCCTGACGTCTTCCATGTTGAGCTGGAGCAGGTCCCAGAGCCCGGACAGGTCCTGAGAGGTGGGCTGGGGGTATGCTGAGGGGTCCTGGAGGGGTGAGGGGTGGAGGGAAGGGTAACAAATAAATAATTCATAAGTAGGGTGGGAATCATAAGAACCAGTTAGGAGAAAACTGTGAATAAACTGTAGAATAAATGGCCAGGGCTATGAGTTCTTCATAGGTAGACAGAGAACACATAGAGAACACAGACACTCCCTAACCATAACCCCTAACCCCTAACCCTAATTGTAACCCCTAACCATAACCCCTAACCCTAATTGTAACCCCTAACCCCTAACCATAACCCCTAACCATAACCCCTAACCCCTAACCCCTAACCATAACCCCTAACCATAACTAACCCTAAAATAGGCTTTTTCCTTGTGGGGAAATGTCCTCGCTTGTATGAGTTTTTCCCCCCGTTGGTTTACTATCCATGTGAGGACTTCTGGTCCCCACAAAGATAGTAAAACCAAAAACATACACACACACACACGAACACACGCACACACGCACGCACCCACCCACCCACCCACCCACCCACCCACTCACCCACCCACACACGCACCCACGCACCCACCCACCCACCCACCCACCCACTCACCCACCCACCCACCCACGCACGCACCCACGCACCCACCCACCCACCCACCCACCCACGCACACACCCACCCACCCACCCACCACGCTTTGCTGGCACAGACGGAAGAACTGCTGGACCTTCTGAGACATGAGCATCTGGGCACTGCCCACCGCGTTACGGATCAGCTCCAGAACTGGACAGGAAACACACAGGAAACAGGAAGAGGGGGAGTCAGTACACAGGAAGTAGAAAGTAAAACGTGTGTAATTTGTGAGCTGAGGTTTAAACCAGTCCGTATTTCCTATAATTTAGTCCTCTTTCTGACAGTCCCCACCCCTCTTCCATCGTCCCCCCCCCCCCCCCCCCCATTTCCTCACCCTCCTCCGGCAGCTCGTTCTCCTCCGCCTCTCTCTCCATGTTCTGACACCATCCCTCCATCCTCTCCACCTCCATCTGAAGGAGGCGTAGGAAAAACTCTCCGTCTCTCAGACAGGGCGAGGCGCGACCAGAGTCGGGCAGACTCCGGGGGCCCCCCTCCAGTGAGGGCTGGGGTGTACCTGTCCAGCCTCCACGGTCCGCAGCGAGGGGCAGGGGGGAGTGGGCCCGCGGGGGCAGCGGGGGGATCTGGTGGTTGTCTGTAGCGTAACCATCCTGAACATAGTCCTCTCTGTAGGTCCACTGGCCCTGGGTGTGCACCTAGAGACAACCAGTAGCAACAACCAGTTATGCTAGTTGATAAGCTAAGGTAAGGTAAGGCTTAGCTCAACATTAAACAACTCAAAACAGAACCTGATCGAGGAAGTTTGTGACTTAAGCTCCCTAAAATAATAAAAGGGTTTAATTCAAAGCAAGTCAAGTTAGTTTAATGGAGAGGATACTTTTAAGTGAAGATTGTAACTTTCTGTTGTTTAATAGGAAGAAGTGGAGGGATTATCATTATGTAATGAAGTCCCAATGGAGATGAAGAGGACAGGAAGCACAGTTGAAGTCGAAAGTTTACATACATCATTAAAACTTGTTTTTAACCACTCCACAAATGTTCTTGTTAACAAACTATAGTTTTGGCAAGTCGGTTAGGACATCTACTTTGTTCATGACACAAGTCATTTTTCCAACAATTGTTTACAGACAATTGTTGTTCAGTGGGGCAGAAGTTTACTTACACCAAGTTGACTGTGCTTTTAAACAGCTTGGAAAATTCCAGAAAATGATGTCACGACTTTAGAAGCTTCTGATAGGCTAATTGACATCATGTGAGTCAATTGGAGGTGTACCTGTGGATGTATTTCAAGGCCTACCATCAAACTCAGTGATTCTGAAAATCAAAAGAAAGCAGCCAAGACCTCAGAATTTTCTTTAATAGACTGGTTCATCCTTGGGAGAAACACCATGGGGGCACGCAGCCGTCATACCGCTCAGGAAGGAGAAGCGTTCTGTCTCCTAGAGATTAACGTACTTTGGTGCAAAAAAGTGCAAATCAATCCCAGAACAACAACAAAGGACCATGTGAAGATGCTGGAGGAAACAGGTACAAAAGTATCTATATCCACAGTAAAACGAGTCCTATATCGACATAACCTGAAAGGCCACTCAGCAAGGAAGAAGCCACTGCTCCAAAACCGCCATAAAAAAGCCAGACTATGGCTTGCAACTGCACATGGGGACAAAGATCATACTTTTTGTAGAAATGTCCTCTGGTCTGATGAAACAAAAATAGAATTGTTTGGACATAATGACCATCGTTATGTTTGGAGGAAAAAGGGTTATGCTTTCAAGCCGAAGAACACCATCCCAACCGTGAAGCACAGGGGTGGCAGCATCATGTTGTGGGATGGTTTTGCTGCAGGAGGGACTGGTGCACTTCACAAAATAGATGCATCATGAGGTAAGAAAATTACGTGGATATATTGAAGCAACAGCTCAAGACATCAGTCAGGAAGTTAAAGCTTGGTCGCAAATGGGTCTTCCAAATGGACAATGACCCCAAGCATACTTCCAAAGTTGTGGCAAAATGGCTTAAGGACAAGAAAGTCAAGGTATTGGAGTGGCCATCACAAAGCCCTGACCTCAATCTAATAGAACCTTTGTGTGCAGAACTGAAATAGTGTGTGCGAGCAAGGAGGCCTACAAAACTGACTCAGTTACACCAGCTCTGTCAGGTGGAATGGGCCAAAATTCATCCAACTTATTGTGGGAAGCTTGTGGAAGGCTACCTGAAATGTTTGACCCAAGTGAAGCAATTAAAAGACAATGCTACCAAATACTAACTGAGTGTATGTAAACCTCTGACCCACTGGGAATGTGATGAAAGAAATAAAAGCTGAAATAAATAATTGTCTCTACTATTATTCTGACATTTCACATCTTAAAATAAAGTGGTGATCCTAACTGACCCAAAACTGAATTTTTACTGGGATTAAATGTCAGGAATTGTGAAAAATTGTGTTTTTGGCTAAGGTGTATGTAATCCTCTGACTTCAATTGTCGATAACATTCTATATACTTCCGGCCCGTCCTTGGACACTGTGCTATCTAACCTCCAAACGAGCTTCAATGCCATACAACACTCCTTCCGTGGCCTCCAACTGCTCTTAAACGCTAGTAAAACCAAATGCATGCTTTTCAACCGTTCGCTGCCTGCACCCGCACACCTGACTAGCATCACCACCCTGGATGGTTCCGACCTTGAATATGTGGACATCTATAAGTACCTAGGTGTCTGGCTAGACTGTAAACTCTCCTTCCAGACTCATATCAAACATCTCCAATCGAAAATCAAATCTAGAGTCGGCTTTCTATCCCGTAACAAAGCCTCCTTCACTCATGCCGCCAAACTTACCCTAGTAAAACTGACTATCCTACCGATCCTCGACTTCGGCGATGTCATCTACAAAATTGCTTGCAACACTCTACTCAGCAAACTGGATGCAGTTTATCACAGTGCCATCTGTTTTGTCACTAAAGCACCTTATACCACCCACCACTGCGACCTGTATGCTCTAGTCGGCTGGCCCTCGCTACATATTCGTCGCCAGACCCACTGGCTCCAGGTCATCTACAAGTCCATGCTAGGTAAAGCTCCGCCTTATCTCAGTTCACTGGTCACGATGGCAACACCCACCCGTAAGTGGTGTATACACCCACCAGCAGGTGTATCTCACTGATCATCCCTAAAGCCAACACCTCACTTGGCCGCCTTTCGTTCCAGTTCTCTGCTGCCTGTGACTGGAACGAATTGCAAAAATCGCTGAAGTTGGAGACTTTTATCTCCCTCACCAACTTCAAACATCTGCTATCTGAGCAGCTAACCGATCGCTGCAGCTGTACATAGTCTATCGGTAAATAGCCCACCCATTTTTACCTACCTCATCCCCATACTGTTTTTATTTATTTACTTTTCTGCTCTTTTGCACACCAATATCTCTATCTGTACATGACCATCTGATCATTTATCACTCCAGTGTTAATCTGCTAAATTGTAATTATTCGCCTACCTCCTCATGCCTTTTGCACACATTGTATATAGACTCCCCCTTTGTTTTCTACTGTGTTATTGACTTGTTAATTGTTTACTCCATGTGTAACTCTGTGTTGTCTGCTCATACTGCTATGCTTTATCTTGGCCAGGTCACAGTTGCAAATGAGAACTTGTTCTCAACTAGTCTACCTGGTTAAATAAAGGTGTTCTTAACTAGCCTACCTGGTTAAATAAAGGTGTTCTCAACTAGCCTACCTGGTTAAATAAAGGTGAAATAAATAAAAAAATTAAAAAATAAGTCCTTTAATGATGTACTGAAGTCCCAAATGGGGATGAAGAGGACAGGAAGTAGATAAGTCCTTTAATGATGTACTGAAGTCCCAATGCGGATGAAGAGGACAGGAAGTAGATAAGTCCTTTAATGATGTACTGAAGTCCCAGTGGGGATGAAGAGGACAGGAAGTAGATAAGTCCTTTAATGATGTACTGAAGTCCCAGTGGGGATGAAGAGGACAGGAAGTAGATAAGTCATTTAATGATGTACTGAAGTCCCAGTGGGGATGAAGAGGACAGGAAGTAGATAAGTCCTTTAATGATGTATTGAAAATAATAAACATAAAGCAGCCAAACTGGCGCGGCATATTATCCTCACGCAGGAGCTAGAGATGCTAACTACTACTAACTGCTACTAACAAACTAACTAACTATCTACCTAATTGATAGCTAGCTAACTAACCAACAAAATGCTAACTAACTAACTAACGAACTAACAAACTAACGAACTAACAAACTAACTAACTAACTAACTGCTAACTAACTAAACAAATACCTGCTAATAAACTAACAAACTAACCAACTAAGTAACTAACCAACTGCTATCCAACTAACTTGCTAACTAACCAACTAGCTCATTTACTTACCAACTAACTAACTAACTAACTAACTAACTGCTAAAAAACAAACAATCTAACTAACTGCTAACAAACAAACTAACTCACTAACTGCTAACTAACTAACTCACTCACTCACTAACTGCTAACTAACTAAATAAATACCTGCTAATAAACTAACCAACTAACCAACTGCTATCCAACTAACTTGCTAACTAACCAACTAGCTCATTTACTTACCAACTAACTAACTAACTAACTAACTAACTAACCCAACCCAACCACTGACCGTGCGGTGGTACTCTGCGTACTGGTCGGTTGACCCTGGCTCTGAGGAGTGTCTCTGGAAGGAGCAGCCGAACTGGGGGCTCTTATCCTGGGTAGGAACAGCGATGGTGTGGCCTGGGAACTGTAGGTTCTTATCCTGGGTAGGTACAGCGATGGTGAGGCCTGGGTAACCCCCCTCTGGATCCAGGTCTGCCTGGACGCCGGCCGTCACGCTGTTGGAGCGCTTGAACCGAGCACGCCTGGGAGGAGAGGAGGGGAAGGAGGGGAGGAGGGTTGGGCTGTATCTACTGTAAATACATACGGACACTATTCATGCAGAGACAGACAGATGAGGGAGATTGAGGGAATGTTTTCCTTTGTCAGATTCAACTTCGATAATAACTGGATGTAACCATGACTACTGTGTATACACTCGGAAAAGGGTGAGATTGTGACACCCGGGGACAGAAAGGAAGAGACAGAGACAGAGAGAGACAGTAAGGAAGAGAGAGAGACAGAGATAGACAGAGACAGAGAGAGGGAGGGAGAAAGACAGAGAGAGAGAGAGAGACAGAGACAGAGACAGAGAGAGAGACAGAGAGAGAGAGAGAGAGAGAGACAGAGAGAGAGACAGAGACAGAGACAGAGAGAGAGACAGAGAGAGAGGGAGAGAGAGAGAGAGAGAGAGACAGAGAGAGAGACAGAGACAGAGAGAGAGACAGAGAGAGAGACAGAGAGAGAGAGAGAGCGAGGGCGACAGAGCGAGAGAGCGAGAGAGCGAGAGTAGATATGAAGGCAGTGAGGAAGAATACAACTAGTCTCTTAGACTTGGTGTAAAAAAAAACAATATTTCTCCTTACAGTGGAGTGAGCTGTAAAGCCATTTGTTAACCTTTAATGTGTGTTATTAAGCTGTAATTATAACAGTACCTCTTGTCTTCCTCCACCTGCACTCCTATAGAGTGAACCTCTCTCAGAGCCTTGCTCTCCGCGTCCGAGTCTGTCAGGGTCCCCGGGCTGTCCACCTGACATTCATTCAAACAAACAACACAGAGAAATAAACAAACAGAAACATGGGAATAAATGATATCTCTACAACAAAAAATGACACGTAAAAAAGCCGTCCTCAAACCTGTACAGCGATAGAAGGCCTCCAATTCCTTCCTCTTCCCTCTGTCTTGTTCTCCTCCTGTCCTCCTCCTCTTCCTCCTCCTCCTCCTCCTCCCATCTTACTCAGCACCATACTGTTCTGTGGGAGGGAGGCAGACTTCCACAGACTCCCCCCTGCCCGCCTCATATCCCTCTCTCCCCTCTCCCTTCCCCTGGGCCCCTCCAGGAGACTATCCGCGGAGCCACTATGTTTGACTCTGATGGGTCCCTGTCCTCCTCCTCCATAGGGCATCAGCTCACGCCCGCCCCGGAGGACCCCGTCCAGACTCTCGGCTGAGTTGGAGTGCTGGCGGGAGCGGCCTTGTCCTGGTCCTGTGTAGTAACCTCCTTCCCTGGATCCCCTGGAGGTCTGACCAGACACCACAACTACGGAGACAGACAGGAGATACATGATGTAGTTGGACTGGATCCCCTGGAGGTCTGACCAGACACAGGCAGAGTTACAAAGAAAAAGCCATATCTCACACTGTCCAATAAAAATAAAATAATAGGATATGCGAGATAGGATATACGAGATCTTCAGTTTCTTGGCAATTTCTCACATGGAATAGCCTTTATTTCTCAGAACAAGAATAGACTGACGAGTTTCAGAAGAAAAGTTTTTGTTTCTAGACATTTTGAGCCTGTAATCGAACCCACACATGCTGATGCTCCAGATACTCAACTAGTCTAAAGAAGGCCTTTAATCAGAACAACAGTTTTCAGCTGTGCTAACATAATTGCAAAAGGGTTTTCTAATGATCAATTAGCCTTTTAAAATGGTAAACTTGGATTAGCTAACACAACGTGCCATTTGAACACAGGAGTGATGGTTTCTGATAATGGGCCTCTGTCAGCCTATGTAGATATTCCATAAGATATCTGCCGTTTCCAGCTACAGTAGTCATTTACAACATTAACAATGTCTACGCTGTATTTCTGATCAATTTGATGTTATTTTAATGGACAAAAAAAAGAGCTTTTCTTTCAAATACAAGAACATTTCCAATTGACCCCCAAACTTTTGAACGGCAGTGTATATATACTATATACGTATTTCATTTTTTTGCCCCTTTTCCTTACCAATTGATTGTTCCATCGCTGCTACGAACTCAGGAGAGGCAAAGGTCGAGAGCCGTGCGTCCTCCGAAACACAACCCACACTGCTTCTTGACACACTCAAACCGGAAGCCAGTCGCACCAATGTGTCAGAGGAAACACCGTACACCTGGTGACCGTGTCAGCATGCGTGATGGGACAAGAAAACATCCCTGCCGGCCAAACCCTCCCCGGATGACGCTGGGCCAATTGTGCGCCGCCCCTGGCGACAGAGCCTGGACTTAAATCAGCTAGTACTGCGATGCAGTGTCTTAGACCACTGTGCCACTCGGGAGGCCTCAATCCTCCACAAGTTTACCCATTCACTCATCCAAATCTCACTCATCCAAATCTCACTCATCCAAAATGTTATGAATGTATGCAAAAGGTGCATTTAGACTTAGTTGACCTACCATCAGTGATTCCCAGGTCGACAGAGTGGCTATGGTGTTGCCTGGGTCGTCCCAGGGCAGGCTGGCCTGTGTTCTGGAAGTAGGTATCCTGGGTAGACTCTGTACTACTCTGAGCCCTCACAGAGATGATAGGCTTGGACATACGAGGAGGGAGGGGGGGAGGGCCACCCTTACGGTATGGAAAAACTGGAGAGAGAGAGAAGGGAGTGGGAGGAGGGAGATGGAGAGGAAGATGAAGGGTTAGAGAGAGATATATGAGAGGGAGGGAGAGAGAGAGGGAGGGAGAGAGAGAGGGAGGGAGAGAGAGAGAGGGTGAGAGAGAGGGAGGGAGAGATGGAGAGGGAGGGAGAGAGAGATGGAGAGGGAGGGAGGGAGAGGGAGGGAGAGGTGGAGAGGGAGGGAGAGAGAGAGAGAGAGGGAGAGGGAGGGAGAGATCGAGAGAGGGAGAGAGGGAGACAGTGGGAGAAAGAGAGGGAGATGGAGGAACAGAAAGCGAAGGAAGAATAGAGACAGAGAGAAGAAAGAGATTGTAATCACTGCCATTTGAAATACCAGCTGCTAAAATACATCCTCCATTTTAGAGACAGAAGCACATGTGGTGTGGTGCATGTTGTGAGGAGAGAGAGAGAGAGAGAGAGAAAGGAGAGAGAGAGAGAGAGATAGAGAGAGAGGGAGAGAGGGAGATACAGAGAGAGAGACCGATACAGACAGAGAGAGAGAGAGAGAGAGAGAGAGAGAGAAAGGAGAGAGAGAGAGACAGAGAGAGAGAGAGACAGAGAGAGAGAGAGAGAGACACAGAGACAGAGAGAGAGAGACAGATAGAGAGAGAGAGAGACAGAGAGAGAGAGAGAGACACAGAGACAGAGAGAGAGAGAGAGAGAGAGAAAGAGAGAGAGAGACAGAAAGAGAGACAGGGAGAGAGAGGGAGAGAGAGATACAGAGAGAGAGAGAGAGAGAGAGAGAGAGAGAGATACAGACACAGAGAGAGAGAGAGAGAGAGAGACAGATACAGATACAGAGAGAGAGAGACTGAAAGAAAGATAAACAGAGCGAGAGAGAGAGAGACAGAGAGAGAGACAGAGAGAGAGAGAGAGAGAGACAGCGAGAGACTGAAAGAAAGATACAAACAGAGCGAACGAGAGAGAGCGCGAGAGAGGGAGAGAGAATAAATGAGAAAGCTGTCAGTATCTTCCTCTGAATACAGTATGTCTGTTCCTCTGAGCTAACTGTACTATTTTCTTAAGAAGATAAAGCCATTTCCTGTGAGGAATATTGAAATGAGGAACCTCAAGCAACACACAGTCCTCTGCAGTGGATACACAGCGTTTTTAAACGCTTTGCTCCCCTAGCTTCTTCATTTCCAACCCACTCAGGAAGAAGTGATGAGCCTCACCCAAAAAGAAAAGCTCTCTGGGTGTGTGTGGGTGGGTGGGTGGGTGGGTGGGTGGGTGTGAGTGAGTGGGTGGGTGGGTGTGTGTGTGTGTGTGTGTGGGTGGGTGGGTGTGAGTGAGTGGGTGGGTGGGTGTGTGTGTGTGTGTGGGTGGGTGGGTGGGTGGGTGGGTGTGTGTGTGTGTGGGTGGGTGGGTGTGTGGGTGTGAGTGAGTGGGTGGGTGGGTGTGTGGGTGGGTGGGTGGGTGGGTGGGTGGGTGTGAGTGAGTGGGTGGGTGGGTGTGTGTGTGTGTGTGTGTGGGTGGGTGGGTGGGTGTGTGTGTGTGGGTGGGTGGGTGTGTGGGTGTGAGTGAGTGGGTGGGTGGGTGTGTGTGTGTGTGTGTGTGTGGGTGGGTGGGTGGGTGGGTGGGTGTGTGTGTGTGTGGGTGGGTGGGTGTGTGGGTGGGTGGGTGGGTGGGTGTGTGGGTGGGTGGGTGGGTGGGTGGGTGGGTGGGTGTGTGGGTGGGTGGGTGGGTGGGTGTGTGTGTGTGAGTGAGTGAGTGGGTGGGTGGGTGGGTGTGTGTGTGTGTGGGTGGGTGGGTGGGTGTGTGTGTGTGTGGGTGGGTGGGTGTGTGTGTGTGAGTGAGTGGGTGGGTGGGGGTGTGTGTGTGTGTGAGTGAGTGGGTGGGTGTGTGTGTGTGTGTGTGTGTGTGGGTGGGTGGGTGGGTGGGTGTGTGTGTGTGTGTGAGTGGGTGTGTGAGTGGGTGGGTGTGTGTGTGTGAGTGAGTGTGTGAGTGGGTGGGTGGGTGGGTGTGTGTGTGTGTGAGTGAGTGTGTGAGTGGGTGGGTGTGTGTGTGTGAGTGTGTGAGTGAGTGGGTGGGTGGGTGGGTGTGTGTGTGTGTGAGTGAGTGTGTGAGTGGGTGGGTGTGTGTGTGTGAGTGTGTGAGTGAGTGGGTGGGTGTTGTGAGTTAGTGAGTGAGTGTGTGTGTTGTGAGTGTTGTATTTGACTCTTCACAGCAGCTTTGATAAATCTCTGGGGGATTTTCAGGTCTAAGCCAGAAAATAAGAGCCCTGTAAAGTACTGATGATAGCTCACTGGAGAGAGACACACAGGACACGCACACACACACACACACACACACACACACACACACACACACACACACACACACACACACACACACACATGCCATGATACACTCATGAGCGTGCACACACACATACAGAACAAGATTGACATCCATACACACAGTAGATTCTAGACGACAGAAAATAAGATTGAACGACAGAGAAAGAAAACAAAGGGAAAACGAAAAGAGAACAGATGAGAGATAACGAGGAAGAGAGAACTCTGAGGAGAGTTAAAGGAAATGAAATAGAGAGTATGAACACAAGAAGGATTAGACATCAGAGAAGAGAAGGTGAGAGTGAGAGATAAAGGGAAAGAGATGAGAGATAACGAGGAAGAGAGAACTCTGAGGAGAGTTAAAGGAAATGAAATAGAGAGTATGAACACAAGAAGGATTAGACATCAGAGAAGAGAAGGTGAGAGATAAAGGGAAGGAGAGAGTGAGATAAAGTTAAAGAGTGAGAGATGTTTGGCCCGGGGGTGTCCTCAGATGGGGCCACAGTGTCTCCTGACCCCTCCTGTCTCAGCCTCCAGTATTTATGCTGCAGTAGTTTATGTGTCGGGGGGCTAGGGTCAGTTTGTTATATCTGGAGTACTTCTCCTGTCCTATTCGGTGTCCTGTGTGAATGTAAGTATGCTTTCTCTAATTCTCTCTTTCTCTCTTTCTTTCTCTCTCTCAGAGGACCTGAGCCCTAGGACCATGCCTCAGGACTACCTGGCATGATGACTCCTTGCTGTCCCCAGTCCACCTGGCCGTGCTGCTGTTCCAGTTTCAACTGTTCTGCCTTATTATTATTCGACCATGCTGGTCATTTATGAACATTTGAACATCTTGATCATGTTCTGTTATAATCTCCACCCGGCACAGCCAGAAGAGGACTGGCCACCCCACATAGCCTGGTTCCTCTCTAGGTTTCTTCCTAGGTTTTGGCCTTTCTAGGGAGTTTTTCCTAGCCACCGTGCTTCTACACCTGCATTGCTTGCTGTTTGGGGTTTTAGGCTGGGTTTCTGTACAGCACTTTGAGATATCAGCTGATGTACGAAGGGCTTTATAAATACATTTGCTTTTGCTTTGATTTGATTTGAAAGAGAGAGGGAGAGACTGAGATTTCGGTTACTGGCCCAATGCTCTAACCACTAGGCTACCTGCCACCCCAGGAGAGAGGGAGAGATAAAGTTAGAGAGGAAGAGATAGAGGGAAGGAGGGAGGGAGAAATAAAGAGAAGGAGAGAGGGAGAGATGAAGGGAAGGAGAGAGGGAGAGAT
The DNA here is from genome assembly GCF_057628025.1 of Oncorhynchus mykiss. Lineage (NCBI taxonomy): Eukaryota > Metazoa > Chordata > Actinopteri > Salmoniformes > Salmonidae > Oncorhynchus > Oncorhynchus mykiss. Next base: position 77,986,468 of record NC_143039.1, read on the forward strand.
AAAGGGAAGGAGAGAGGGAGAGATAAAGGGAAGGAGAGAAGGAGAAATAAGGGAAGGAGAGATAAGGGAAGGAGAGAAGGAGAGATAAGGGAAGGAGAGAAGGAGAGATAAGGGAAGGAGAGAAGGAAAGATAAGGGAAGGAGGGAAGGAGAAATAAGGGAAGGAGAGAAGGAGAGATAAGGGAAGGAGAGAAGGAGAAATAAGGGAAGGAGAGAAGGAGAGATAAGGGAAGGAGAGAAGGAGAGATAAAGGGAAGGAGAGAGGGAGATATAAAGGGAAGGTGAGAAGGAGAGATAAAGGAGAGATAAAGGGAAGGAGAGATAAAGGGAAGGAGAGAGGGAGAGAAGGGAAGGAGAGAAGGAGAAATAAGGGAAGGAGAGAGGGAAAGATAAAGGGAAGGAGAGAGGGAGAGAAAGGAAAGGAGAGAAGGAGAGATAAGGGAAGGCGAGAAGGAGAGATAAGGGAAGGAGAGAGGGAGAGATAAGGGGAAGGAGAGAAGGAGAGAAGGAGAGATAAGGGAAGGAGAGAGGGAGAGATAAAGGGAAGGAGAGAAGGAGAGATAAGGGAAGGAGAGAAGGAGAGATAACGGGAAAGAGAGAAGGAGAGATACAGGGAAGGAGAGAAGGAGAGATAACGGGAAAGAGAGAAGGAGAGATAACGGGAAGGAGAGAAGGAGAGATACAGGGAAGGAGAGAAGGAGAGATAAGGGAAGGAGAGAGGGAGGAGAGAGGGAGAGATAAAGGGAAGGAGAGAAGGAGAGATAAGAGAAGGAGAGAAGGAGAGATAAGGGATGGAGAGAGGGAGAGATAAAGGGAAGGAGAGAAGGAGAGATAAGGGAAGGAGAGAAGGAGAGATAAAGGGAAGGAGAGAGGGAGAGATAAAGGGAAGGAGAGAAGGAGAGATAAGGGAAGGAGAGAGGGAGAGATAAAGGGAAGGAGAGAAGGAGAGATAAAGGGAAGGAGAGAAGGAGAGATAAGGGAAGGAGAGGAGAGTTAACGTGAAGGAGATAAGGAGAGATACAGGGAAGGAGAGAAGGAGAGATAAGGGAAGGAGAGAGGGAGAGATAAAGGGAAGGAGAGAAGGAGAGAAGGAGAGATAAGGGAAGGAGAGAGGGAGAGAAGGGAAGGAGAGAAGGAGAAATATGTGAAGGAGAGAGGGAGAGATAAAGGGAAGGAAATAAGGAGAGATAAGGGAAGGAGAGAAGGAGAGATAAGGGAAGGAGAGAGGGAGAGCAGGAGAGCAGCTGGAGACAGTGAGTAATGATGATAATAATAAACATTCCAGTCATCGTTATGGAGACAGAGGAGAGAGAGATTAAACCAGGGAGGGAGATAGAGAGAGGGAGAGAGGGAAATGGAGAGATGGAGAAATGGAGAGAGGGAGATAGAGAAATGTAGAGAGGGAGATAGGGAGATAGAGAGATGGAGATGGAGAAATAGAGAAATGGAGAGAGGGAGATAGAAAAATTTAGAGAGGGAGATATAGAGAGAGAGGATACAGAGTACGGAGGAATGACTAGAGAGACTAGCCCAGCGGTGTGTGTGGGAACAATCCTATTAGGATGAGTTGTATTTCCTGACCTGAAGACTTGAGTTCTAATTCTTTGGATCTAAAGCGTTAACACAGATGGGTTTGATACCCGGTACCACACACACAAACTCACTGGCTCCTCCCTTGATGCTACCCTGGGGTCCCGATATGGAGAAGACGGACAGGCAGTCGTCGTCTTGGGAACAGCCGGCCTGGATGGCGCGGACGTAACTATGGGAACGGGTCCGGAAGCATCCAGGTAGATCCAAGGCTTCCACCGCCTGACTCTCTATCTCTCCAAACATGGTCTCACACACCGCTTCAAACTGACGATTCAGAGAGTCACCCAGCTACAGGAGAGAGAGAGAGAGAAAGAAAGAAAGACAGAGAGAAAGAGAGAGAGAGAAGGAAAAAGAGAGATATGAGAAAGAGAGAGAGAGAAGGAGAAAAGAGAGAGGAGAGACAGAGAGACAGAGAAGGAGAGAGAGAGAGATAAAAGGAAACCTTCCATAACAAAGCCATCACCTACAGAGCGATGAACCTGGAGAAGAGTCCCCTAAGCAAGCTGGTCCTGGGGCTCTGTTCACAAACACAAACACACCCTACAGAGCCCCAGG
>NC_143039.1:77993614-78031114 GCF_057628025.1 Oncorhynchus mykiss
TAGTATATTACAGTATTGTATATTATTGAAAAGTTTTTTGTATGGAATAGTATGGATCGGTATAGTATATTATGGGATGGTAAATGATGGTGTGGTGTAGTATATTATAGTATTGTATAATATATTATAGTATAGTATATTATTGTATGGTATAGTATACACTAGTATGGTATATTATAGCATGGTTAAGTAGGTTATAGTGTGGTATAGTGTATTATGATTCAGTATATTATGGTATGTTATGGTATGGTATATAATAGTATGGCAAAGTATATTATGGTATAGAATATTATATTATAGTATGTTATAGTATTGTGTATAATATTATGGTATAGTATATTGTAGCAATGCTAAGTATGTTATAGAGTATTATGGTATGGTATATTATGGCATAGTATAGCATATTGCAGTATGGTATAGTATATTGTGGTATAGTTTATTATAGTATGATATAGTATATTATAGTACGGTATGGTAAAGTACATTACAGTACATTACAGTACAGTATAGTATGGTATGACATGGTATTTGTTGTATGTTATGCTATGGCATAGCGTGTTGAATTATTGTATGGTATATTATAACATGGTATATAGTACACTGCTCAAAAAAATAAAGGGAACACTTATTAAACAACACAATGTAACTCCAAGTCAATCACACTTCTGTAAAATCAAACTGTCCACTTAGGAAGCAACATTGACTGACAATACATTTCACATGCTGTTGTGCAAATGGAATAGACAACAGGTGGAAATTATAGGCAATTAGCAAGACACCCCCAATAAAGGAGTGGTTCTGCAGGTGGTGACCACAGACCACTTCTCAGTTCCTATGCTTACTGGCTGATGTTTTGGTCACTTTTGAATGCTGGCGGTGCTTTCACTCTAGTGGTAGCATGAGACGGAGTCTACAACCCACACGAGTGGCTCAGGTAGTGCAGCTCATCCAGGATGGCACATCAATGCGAGCTGTGGCAAGAAGGTTTGCTGTGTCTGTCAGCGTAGTGTCCAGAGGATGGAGGCGCTACCAGGAGACAGGCCAGTACATCAGGAGACGTGGAGGAGGCCGTAGGAGGGCAACAACCCAGCAGCAGGACCGCTACCTCCGCCTTTGTGCAAGGAGGAGCAGGAGGAGCACTGCCAGAGCCCTGCAAAATGACCTCCAGCAGGCCACAAATGTGCATGTGTCTGCTCAAACGGTCAGAAACAGACTACATGAGGGTGGTATGAGGGCCCGGCGTCCACAGGTGGGGGTTGTGCTTACAGAACAACACCGTGCAGGATGTTTGGCATTTGCCAGAGAACACCAAGATTGGCAAATTCGCCACTGGCGCCCTGTGCTCTTCACAGATGAAAGCAGGTTCACACTGAGCACATGTGACAGACATGACAGAGTCTGGAGACGCCGTGGAGAACGTTCTGCTGCCTGCAACATCCTCCAGCATGACCGGTTTGGCGGTGGGTCAGTCATTGTGTGGGGTGGCATTTCTTTGGGGAGCCGCACAGCCCTCCATGTGCTCGCCAGAGGTAGCCTGACTGCCATTAGGTACCGAGATGAGATCCTCAGACCCCTTGTGAGACCATATGCTGGTGCGGTTGGCCCTGGGTTCCTCCTAATGCAAGACAATGCTAGACCTCATGTGGCTGGAGTGTGTCAGCAGTTCCTGCAAGAGGAAGGCATTGATGCTATGGACTGGCCCGCCCGTTCGTTCCCCAGACCTGAATCCAATTGAGCACATCTGGGACATCATGTCTCGCTCCATCCACCAACGCCACGTTGCACCACAGACTGTCCAGGAGTTGGCGGATGCTTTAGTCCAGGTCTGGGAGGAGATCCCTCAGGAGACCATCCGCCACCTCATCAGGAGCATGCCCATGCGTTGTAGGGAGGTCATACAGGCACGTGGAGGCCACACACACTACTGAGCCTCATTTTGACTTGTTTTAAGCACATTACATCAAAGTTGGATCAGCCTGTAGTGTGGTTTTCAATTTTAATTTTGAGTGTGACTCCAAATCCAGATTTTGTTGTCAGCACATTCAACTATGTAAAGAAAAAAGTATTTAATAAGAATATTTCATTCATTCAGATCTAGGATGTGTTATTTAAGTGTTCCCTTTATTTTTGTTGAGCAATGTATAATATACTATACCATAGTGTACTGTTATATGCTGTTGTGCTAAACTGTACTGTACAGTTATACTATACCATAATATACTATACTATACTGTTCTGTACTGTTGTACTATACCACACTATACTATACTGTACTGTCATACTATACCATAATATACTATACAGGTTTACTATACCCTGCTGTTATACTATACCATACTATAGCATATTATACTGATATACTGTACTGTACAGTTATACCATACCACAATATACTATACTATACTATAATATACCATACTATACTATACTGTTCTGTACTGTTGTACTATACCACACTATACTGTACTGTACTGCTATACTATACCATAATATACTATACTATACTGTACGGATTTAATCTTCCCTGCTGTTATACTATACCATACTTTAGCATATTATACTGATATACTGTACTGTACTGTTATACTATACCATACTATAGCATATTATACTGATATACTGCACTGTTATACTATACCATACTATAGCATATTATACTGATATACTGTACTGCTATACTATACCATAATATACTATACTATACTGTACGGATTTACTATACCCTGCTGTTATACTATACCATACTATAGCATATTATACTGATGTACTGTACTGTACTGTTATAATATACCATAATATACTATACTATATGGATTTACTATACCCTGCTGTTATACTATACCATACTATAGCATATTATACTGATATACTGTACTGTACTGTTATACTATACCATACTGTAGCATATTATACTGATATACTGCACTGTTATACTATACCATACTATAGCATATTATACTGATATACTGCACTGTTATACTATACCATACTGTAGCATATTATACTGATATACTGCACTGTTATACTATACCATACTATAGCATATTATACTGATATACTGCACTGTTATACTATACCATACTATAGCATATTATACTGATATACTGTACTGTACTGTTATACCATACTATAGCATATTATACTGATGTACTGTACTGCACTGTTATACTATACCATACAATAGCATATTATACTGATATACTGTACTGCACTGTTATACTATACCATACAATAGCATATTATACTGATATACTGTACTGTACTGTTATACTATACCATCCTATAGCATACTATACTGATATACTGTACTGTACTGTTATACTATACCATACTATAGCATATTATACTGATTTACTGTACTGCACTGTTATACTATACCATAATATACCATACCATACTACGCCATAATATACCATACCATACTATGCCATCATATACCATACTATACTGTACTGTTATACTATACCATAATATATTATACTATAATATGCCATAATATACCATACTATACTGTACTGTACTGTTGCTATGCTATTCTATACTGTACTGTTATACTGTACCATACTATACTGCTATTCTATACTGACTGTTATATGATACTATAATATACAATACTAGCATGCTACAGTATACTGTTACACTATACTATAGTATACTATACCAGCATACTGTACTGTACTGTTGTACTAGAATATACTATACTGGTATACTATTCTGTACTGTTATACTATACGGGTATAACATAGTATACTATACTGTAATTTTATGTTATAATATACTAAGCGGGAATACTATACAGTACTGTGGTGTTATACAATACTATAAAATATGACACCGGTATACTATACTATACTGTACAATAATATACAATACTGGTATACTATACTGTTCTGTACAGCTATAGTACAGTGCCTTCGGAAAGTTCAGACCCCTTCCCTTTTTCCACATTTTCGTACATTACAGCCTTGTTCTAAAATTGATTATATTAAATTCTCATCAACCTACACACAAGACACCATAATGACAAAGGAAAAACAAGTTTCATAAATGTTTGTAATTAAAAAAAAAAAAACAGAAATACCTTATTTACATAAGTATTCAGACCCTTTGCTATGAGACTCAAAATTGAGCTCAGGTGCATCCTGTTTCCATTGATCATCCTTGAGATGTTTCTACAACTTGGTTGGAGTCCACCTGTGATAAATTCGATTGATTGGACATGATTTGAAAGGCACACACCTGTCTATATAAGGTCCCACAGTTGACAGTGCATGTCAGAGCAAAAACCAAGTCATGAGGTCGAAGGAATTGTTCGTAGAGTTCCGAGGCAAGATTGTGTCGAGGCACAGATCTGGGGAAGGGTACCAAACAATTTCTACAGCATTGAAGGTCCTCAAGAACGCAGTGACCTCCATCATTTTTAAATGGAAGAAGTTTGAAACCCCCAAAATATTTCCTAGAGCTGGCTGACTGAGCAAACTGAGCAATTGGGGGAGAAGGGACTTGGTCAGAGAGGTGACCAAGAACCCGATGGTCTCTCTGACAGAGCTCCCTAGTTCCTCTATGGTGATGGGAGAACCTTCCAGAAGGACTACCATCTCTGCAGCACTCCACCAATCAGGCCTTTATGATAAAGTGGCCAGAAGGAAGCCACTCCTCAGTAAAACGCACATGACAGCCCACTTGGAGTTTGCCAAAAGGCTCTCAGACCATGAGAGTCAAGATTCTCTGGTCTGTTGAAATCAAGATTGAACTCTTTGGCCTGAATGCCAAGCGTCACGTCTGAAGGAAACCTGGCACCATCCCTACGTTAAAGCATGGTAATGGCAGCATTATACTGTGGTTTTTCAGCAGCAGGGACTGGGAGACTAGTCAGGATCGAGGGAAAGATGAACGGAGTAAAGTACAGAGAGATCCTTGATGAAAACCTGTCCTTGAGTAGCCCAGCCAGAGCCCGGACTTGAACCCGATTGAACATCTCTAGAGAGACCTAAAAACACCTGTGCATTGACACTCCCCATCCAACCTGACAGAGCTTGAGAGGATCTGCACAAAAGAATGGGATAAACTCCCCAAATACAGTTGTGCCAAGCTTGTAGCGTAAAACCCAAGAAGACTCAAGGCTGTAATCGCTGCCAAAGGTGCTTCAACAAAGTACTGAGTAAAGGGTTTGAATATACTGTTGAAGTCAGAAGTTTAAATGCACCTTAGCCAAATACATTTAAACTCAGTTTTTCACATTTCCCGACATTAAATCTCAGTAAACATTCCCTGTTTTAGGTCAGTTAGGAACAACACTTTATTTTAGAATATTAAAAAGCTTAAGCCATTTTGCCACAACTTTGGAAGTATGCTTGGGGTCATTGTCCATTTGGAAGACCCATTTGCAACCAAGCTTTAACTTCCTGACTGATGACTTGAGATCTTGCTTCAATAAATCCACATAATTTTCTTACCTCATGATGCCATCTATTTTGTGAAGTGCACCAGTCCCTCCGGAAGCAAAGCACCCCCACAACATGATGCTGCCACCCCCGTGCTTCACGGTTGGGATGGTGTTCTTTGGCTTGCAAGCGTAACCCTTTTCCTCCAAGCATAACAACGTTATGTACCTGTTTCCTCCATAATATCTACATCTTCACAAGGTAATTTGTTGTTGTTCTGGGATTGATCTGTACTTTTCGCACCAAAGTACATTCATCTCTAGGAGACAGAACACGTCTCCTTCCTGAGCGGTATGACGGCTGCGTGGTCCCATGGTGTATAGACTTGCAGACTATTGTTTGTACAGATGAACATGGAACCTTCAGGCATTTGGAAATTGCTCCAAAGGATGAACCAGACTTGTGGAGGTCTACAATTGTTTTTTCTGAGGTCTTGGCTGATTTTTTTTTATTTCCCCATGATGTCAAGCAAAGAGGCACTGAGTTTGAAGGTAGGCCTTGAAATACATCCACAGGTGCACCTCCAATTGACTCAAATGATGTCAATTAGCCTATCAGATGCTTTTAAAGCCATGACATCATTTTCTGGAATTTTCCAAGCTATTTAAAGGCACAGTCAACTTATTGTATGTAAACTTCTGACCCACTGGAATTGTGATACAGTGAATTTTAAGTGAAATAATCTGTCTGTAAACAATTGTTGGAAAAATGACTTGTGGAAGTAGATGTCCTAACCGACTTGCCAAAACTATAGTTTGTTAACAAGAAATTTGTGGAGTGGTTGAAAAACAAATTTTAGCCTCCCGGGTGGCGCAGTGGTTAAGGGCGCTGTACTGCAGCGCCAGCTGTGCCATCAGAGTCCCTGGGTTCGTGCCCAGGCTCTGTTGTAACCGGCCGCGACCGGGAGGTCCGTGGGGCGACGCACAATTGGCCTAGCGTCGCCCGGGTTAGGGAGGGCTTGGTCGGTAGGGGTGTCCTTGTCTCATTGCGCACCAGCGACTCCTGTGGCGGGCTGGGCGCAGTGTGCGCTAACCAAGGTGGCCAGGTGCACGATGTTTCCTCCGGCGCATTGGTGCGGCTGGCTTCCGGGTTGGATGCGTGCTGTGTTAAGAAGCAGTGCGGCTTGGTTGGGTTGTGTATCGGAGGACGCATGACTTTCAACCTTCGTCTCTCCCGAGCCCGTACGGAAGTTGTAGCGATGAGACAAGATAGTAGCTACTACAACAATTGGATACCTTGAAATTGGGGAGAAAAAGTGGTAAAATTAAAAAAAAAAAAAAAACGTTTTAATGACTCCAACCTAAGTGTATGTAAACTTCTGACTTCAACTATATTTATGTAAATGTGATATTTCCGTTTTTTTTGCAAAAACGTCTAAAAACCTGTGTTTACTGCTGGAGAGGGTTAGCTGGAGTAGGAGGAAGAGTGTCTTTCAGAACCCTTCCTGAAACTCCACCTGTTTTGTTTTGGTTGATGTCAGTTGAAACACGTTATTTGGTTTTCTAGCTGGGGGACGTAACAGGGTTAGGAAGAAGAGGAGGAGGAGGAGGAAGAGGAGGAGGAGGGATATTACCTTACTGCTAGAGAGGGTTAGGAGGTGGAGGAGGAAGAAGTGGAGGAGGAGGAGGAAGAGGAGGAGGAGGGATATTACCTTACTGCTAGAGAGGGTTAGGAGGTGGAGGAGGAAGAGGAGGAGGAGGAGGATGGGGGAGGAGGAGGAGGGAAATTACTTTACTGCTAGAGAGGGTTAGGAGGTGGAGGAGGAAGAGGAGGAGGAGGAGGAAGAGGAGGAGGAGGAGGAAGAGGAAGAGGAGGGGGGAATTACTTTACTGCTAGAGAGGGTTAGGTGGTGGAGGAGGAAGAGGAGGAGGAGGAGGATGGGGGAGGAGGAGGAGGGAAATTACTTTACTGCTAGAGAGGGTTAGGAGGTGGAGGAGGAAGAGGAGGAGGAGGAGGAAGAGGAGGAGGAGGAGGAAGAGGAAGAGGAGGGGGGAATTACTTTACTGCTAGAGAGGGTTAGGTGGTGGAGGAGGAAGAGGAGGAGGAGGAGGAGGAAGAGGAGGAGGGAAATTACTTTCCTGCTAGAGAGGGTTAGGTGGTGGAGGAGGAAGAGGAGGAGGAGGAGGAAGAGGAAGAGGAGGGAAATGGCTTTACTGCTAGAGAGGGTTAGGAGGTGGAGGAAGAGGAGGAAGGGGAAGAGGAGGAGGAGGAGGGAAATTACTTTATTGCTAGAGAGGTTTAGGAGGTGGAGGAGGAGGAAGAGGAGGAAGAGGAGGAGGAGCGAAATGACTTAACTGCTAGAGAGGGTTAGGTGGTGGAGGAAGAGGAGGGAAATTACTTTACTAGAGAGGGATAGGAGGTGGAGGAGGAGGAGGAGGAGGTGGAGGAAGAGGGGGAAGATGAGGAGGTGGAGGAAGAGGAGGAGGTGGAGGAAGAGGGGGAGGAAAAAGCATCCATTATCTGCAACCCATTTCTTTACTTACTTTCAGATAGAGGGAAAAGATAGAGGGAAAAGATAGAGGGAAAAGATAGAGAGAAAAGATAGAGGGAAAAGATAGAGGGAAAAGATAGAGGGAAAAGATAGAGGGAAAAGATAGAGGGAAAAGATAGAGGGAAAAGATAGAGGGAAAAGCAACGGTGTGTTTTTAAGTGTACGTCCTTACTTCCTACATAGAACACTACTTTTGGCCAGAGCCCTGTGGGTTTCCTGTGGGTCCCCTTTGGATCCCCTGTGGGTTTCCTGTGGATCCTCTGTGGATCCCCTGTGGGCCCCCTGTGGATCCCCTGTGAGTTTCCTGTGGGTTTCCTGTGGGTCCCCTTTGGATCCCCTGTGGGTCCCCTTTGGATCCCCTGTGGATCCCCTGTGGGTCCCCTGTGGGTCCCCTGTGGATCCCCTGTGGATCCCCTGTGGGTCCCCTGTGGATCCCCTGTGGGTTTCCTGTGGATCCCCTGTGGGTCCCCTGTGGATCCCCTGTGGGTCCCCTGTGGATCCCCTGTGGGTCCCCTGTGGATCCCCTGTGGGTTTCCTGTGGATCCCCTGCGGATTTCCTGTGTGTTTCCTGTGGATTTCCTGTGGATCCCTTGTGGGTCCCCTGTGGGTCCCCTGTGGATCCCCTGTGGGTCCCCTGTGGGTCCCCTGTGGGTTTCCTGTGGATCCCCTGTGGGTCCCCTGTGGGCCCCCTGTGGGTTTCCTATGGGTCCCTGTGGGTCCCTTGTGGATCCCCTGTGGATCCCCTGTGGGTCCCCTGTGGATCCCCTGTGGGTTTCCTGTGGATCCCCTGTGGGTCCCCTGTGGATCCCCTGTGGGTCCCCTGTGGATCCCCTGTGGGTTTCCTGTGGATCCCCTGTGGATTTCCTGTGTGTTTCCTGTGGATTTCCTGTGGATACCCTGTGGGTCCCCTGTGGGTCCCCTGTGGATTTCCTGTGGATCCCCTGTGGATTTCCTGTGTGTTTCCTGTGGATTTCCTGTGGATTTCCTGTGTGTTTCCTGTGGATTTCCTGTGGATTTCCTGTGGGCCCCCTGTGGATCCCCTGTGAGTTTCCTGTGGGTTTCCTGTGGGTCCCCTTTGGATCCACTGTGGGTCCCATTTGGATCCCCTGTGGGTCCCCTTTGGATCCCCTGTGGGTCCCCTGTGGGTTTCCTGTGGATCCCCTGTGGGTCCCCTGTGGGTTTCCTGTGGATCCCCTGTGGATCCCCTGTGGGTCCCCTGTCGATCCCCTGTGGGTTTCCTGTGGGTCCCCTGTGGATTTCCTGTGTGTTTCCTGTGGAGTTCCTGTGGATACCCTGTGGGTCCCCTGTGGATTTCCTGTGTGTTTCCTGTGGATTTCCTGTGGATTTCCTGTGTGTTTCCTGTGGATTTCCTGTGGATTTCCTGTGGGCCCCCTGTGGATCCCCTGTGAGTTTCCTGTGGGTTTCCTGTGGGTCCCCTTTGGATCCCCTGTGGGTCCCCTTTGGATCCCCTGTGGGTCCCCTTTGGATCCCCTGTGGGTCCCCTTTGGATCCCCTGTGGGTCCCCTGTGGGCCCCCTGTGGATCCCCTGTGGGTCCCCTGTGGATTTCCTGTGGATACCCTGTGGGTCCCCTGTGGTTCCCCTGTGGATTTCCTGTGGATCCCCTGTGGATTTAATGTGTGTTTCCTGTGCATTTCCTGTGGATTTCCTGTGTGTTTCCTGTGGATTTCCTGTGGATTTCCTGTGTGTTTCCTGTGGATCCCCTGTGGATTTCCTGTGGATTTCCTGTGGGTTTCCTGTGTGTTTCCTGTGTCTAAGGTAGTGCTCTATATAAGGAATAGGGCTCTGATCTAAAGTAGTGCACTATATAGGGAATAGGGCTCTGGTCTAAGGTAGTGTACTATATAGGGAATAGGGCTCTGGTCTATAGTAGTACCACTATATAGGGAATAGGGCTCTGGTCTATAGTAGTACCACTATATAGGGAATAGGGCTCTGGTCTATAGTAGTACCACTATATAGGGAATAGGGCTCTGGTCTATAGTAGTGCCACTATATAGGGAATATGGCTCTGGTCTATAGTAGTGCCACTATATAGGGAATAGGGCTCTGGTCTATAGTAGTACCACTATATAGGGAATAGGGCTCTGGTCTATAGTAGTACCACTATATAGGGAATAGGGCTCTGGTCTATAGTAGTGCACTATATAGGGAATAGGGCTCTGGTCTATAGTAGTACCACTACATAGGGAATAGGGCTCTGGTTTATAGTAGTACCACTATATAGGGAATAGGGCTCTGGTCTATAGTAGTACCACTATATAGGGAATAGGGCTCTGGTCTATAGTAGTACCACTATATAGGGAATAGGGCTCTGGTCTACAGTAGTGCACTATATAGGGAATAGGGCTCTGGTCTATAGTAGTACCACTATATAGGGAATAGGGTTCTGGTCTATAGTAGTACCACTATATAGGGAATAGGGCTCTGGTCTAAAGTAGTGCACTATATAGGGAATAGGGCTCTGGTCTATAGTAGTACCACTATATAGGGAATAGGGCTCTGGTCTATAGTAGTGACTATATAGGGAATAGGGTGCCATTAGGGACTAAGTTATTTTTGTGAAAGATGCTAGATTGGTTTCTTATATATAGGTATTATATCAGTTAAAATAGCATGACACCATTTTGAAATGAGGCTCCAAAATATTCTACCCCCGCTATATTCAAATATCTGAAAAGCTCTTCTGGAAGAGTTAGATATGGAGAGGGCTATGACGTTTCATCATTTGAGACGGTGTCTATCTATCCCAGAGTCAGGAAGCTGGATCTACACTGCCTACACATGGCGTGGAACATGGAATTAAAAAAACTTTGATTTTGGAGTTAACAGCCACTTTAAGGTCACTATTTCCCTCGTCTAATCTACTACACATTTTGCACAAAGTAACCATCAACATTTGGACGGACATTATTCATGATGAAAGGTACAGGTGCAAACACACACACCCCTCCCTCAATCCCTCACCCCACCCACCCATACACCCTCCAACCCACACACCCTCCAAAACACACACCCTCCAACCCTCTCTCCCACCCACACCCATCCCTCTCACCTATCACCCTCCCTCCCACACCCCTCCCACCCACCCACACACCCTCACACCCTCTCTCCCTCCCACACCCCTCCCTCCCTCCCTCCCACCCACACTCCTCCCTCTCACCTACCACCCTCCCTCCCACACCCCTCCCACCCACCCACACACCCTCACACCCTCTCTCCCTCCCACACCCCTCCCTCTCACCTACCACCCTCCCTCCCTCTCACCTACCACCCTCCCTCCCTCCCACCCACACCCCTCCCTCTCACCTACCACCCTCCCACCCGCTCACCCACCGACACAACCTCCAACCAACCCTCCCTCCCTCCCACCCACACCCCTCCCACCCACCCACACACACACCCTCAAACCCTCCCTCCCACCAACACCCCTCCCTCTCACCTACCTACCTACCTACCTACCACCCTCCCTCCCTCCCACCCACACCCCTCCCTCTCACCTACCATCCACCCACCCACACCCCTCCCTCTCACCTACCACCCTCCCTCCCACCCGCTCACCCACCCACCCACACTCACTAACTCACCCCACCCACCTACCAACCCTCCCTCAATCCCACCCTTCCTCCCACCCTCCCTCCCACCCACCTGTAAGTAGTGAAAGGTCCTCTCCTTCAGTTTGTTCTCCAGAGGTACCAAGGCCTTGTCATAGCCTCCTCCTCCTCCTCCTCCTCCTCCTCCCCGGACAGACGATGGGTACACCTCTCTAGCCTGGCTGACCGTCATGGCCGACCACGTGCTCCTCTTCAGAGAGTGTTGTCCTGGCCCTCCATGGTACCCTGCCACTCCCCCTCCGCCACCCTCCCCCCCTGCCAGGGCCAGAGTGGTACAGGCCATGCACTCCCCCGGCCCGGGCCCTGGTGGTACACTCCCCTGTCTGGGCAGTTTCTTCATGGTCAGCTCCTGGATGGCAGCGTCCAGACTCTCGTGGCCCGTGGGGTATCCGCCTCGCCCGCCACCTCGACCACCTGGCCCGGTGTTGCCCCCGGTTACCAAGAAGCTGCTGTCACTATCGAGGTTGTCGTCGGAGCTCCACCACCCCGCGGTTCGGCTCCTGTGCCGCCTGCTGGAGGATTCGTGGCGCCCATCCCCGCTTTTGGAGCGCTCGCGGGATTTGCTGCGCCTCGCCGAGCGGGATTGGTGGCCCGAATGATTATGCCCGCCACCTTCCTCTCCTCCGCTCCTGGGCCCCCCTCCTCCTCTTTCTCGGTATTCCCCTCCTCGTGTGCCGTTGTATTCCCTCTTTGACGGCGCCTCGAGGGAGTGGGACTTGGCGAAGAGTTTCTGGACTGAGTGAACCAGGTGGCGGATACGGGAGGGGCTCTCGCCGCGCTGTTCCGCCCCGCTGGCGCTCCTCTGGTACTGCAGGGTGTGGAACCCGTCAGGGTGGAAGGGAAGCTGCTTTTCAAACTGATCCTGGAGGTTAGGAGGCATGCGATGCATCTTACCCCCGTGACCCCCCACCGTGGACAGACAATCCTCACATGAGTCGTACAACTGCTGGGTCGGGGGATGCTGGTTGGGGTGGGAGCGGGGGAACGTCCCCCCTCCAGAGTGGGTGTGGGAGCGATGCTCCAGAGCTAGGGGTTCTGGGGGACCACCGGGGGCGTAGAAGGGGTTCCCCGCCCGGTCGTAGTGTTCAGAGGGGTGGCGGTGGTACTCTCGGACGGAGCCAGGGCCCGGGCCCGGGTCACATTGTGTGTGCCCCCCGCCAGAAGAGTGCTGGGACAGGCTGCGGCTGACATGATACCCCTTCATGGAGGAGGCCGGGGGGCCGTGGTGGGCCACCCGGGCCGAGAGGGGACGCTGTGGGCGCGACAGGGCTGCGCCGGACTCACCTAGCAAGGAGGAGAGGGAGAGAGAGATAGAGATAGAGACAGACAGAGACAGCGAGAGACAGAGATAGAGGGAGAGAGAGGGAGAGAGACAGAGAGACAGAGAGACAGAGAGAGAGAGAGACAGAGAAAGAGAGAGAGACAGAGAGACAGAGAGACAGAGAGACAGAGAGAGAGAGAGACTTTGTTATCATATCAATCCAGATTAATTGAGAGAAAGATTCCACAGACTCTTCAACATCCAGGGGAAACAGATGGGGATAACATGTTGAACAGTAAATGCACTTTTCTTAAATAAAATTTTTATAGATTTTCCCAAACAAAGATAAATAATTTCCAGCATTTAGAATGTATCTTTCAAGCTGTAATAAACTGAACAAAAATACTTTATAAATTCTGATAAATCACATCTCTCTCTCTCTCTCTCTCTCTCTCTCTCTCTCTTACGCGAACCAACGAAGTGTGTTTAAAAGACCTTCACTTGAAAAAAAGAGACAAAAAAACGTCAATAGTACTGTTTGTCCATCTTGAGACTCCGTAGCCAGTATACACTTCATCAAAATAGTCAGAATTCATCTATGATAATCTGTCATTAATTTCAACGTGGCACAATTTGACATCTAACTAAGATGTTTGGTGCAGTATTTCTCAATTGAAAATTTTTTGCCTTTATTCTGTCTTCCTCCTCCCTGGGCCTGCTGTTTCAACACAGCACTAATAACCTCCCTGTCTGTCTCCCTGTCTGTCTCCTTGCCTGTCTGTCTGTCTCCCTGCCTGTCTCCCTGCCTGTCTCCCTGCCTGACATCCCTGCCTGACTCCCTAGCCAGGTATTAATTGGGGGAGGAAAACAACAAATAAATAGCTTTGCATGTGTGGCTCCTTACCACAATCAATCAGTTTGACAAAAATAATCTCTGCAGAGAGAGAAGCTAGTGCGGAAGGAGAGTCTTTCACTTTGGAAGATGAAGAATTTTATATGAGGATCATGTCTCTGTCAATTCAGAGTCTGACAGTGAGTTGGAAGAAGAGGATGAGATTGACCCTCAGCCAGCCTCAGGACCAGCCCGTCAGCAGCCAGCCCCAGGACCAGCCCTTCAGCAACCAGCCCCAGGACCAGCCCATCAGCAACCAGCCCCAGGAACAGCCCATTAGCAACCAGCCCCAGGACCAGCCCATCAGCAACCAGCCCCAGGACCAGCCCATCAGCAACCAGCCCCAGGAACAGCCCATTAGCAACCAGCCCCAGGACCAGCCCATCAGCAACCAGCCCCAGGACCAGCCCATCAGCAGCCATCCCCAGGACCAGCCCATCAGCAGCCATCCTCAGGACCAGCCCTTCAGCAACCAGCCCCAGGACCAGCCCATCAGCAACCAGCCCCAGGACCAGCCCATCAGCAACCAGCCCCAGGACCAGCCCATCAGCAGCCAGCTCCAGGAGCAGCCCATCAGCAGCCATACCCAGGACCAGCCCGTCAGCAGCCAGCCCCAGGACCAGCCCATCAGCAGCCAGCCTCAGGACCAGCCCATCAGCAGCCATCCCCAGGACCAGCCCGTCAGCAGCCATCCTCAGGACCAGCCCATCAGCAGCCAGCCTCAGGACCAGCCCATCAGCAGCCAGCCTCAGGACCAGCCCGTCAGCAGCCAGCCTCAGGACCAGCCCATCAGCAGCAATCCCCAGGACCAGCCCATCAGCAGCCATCCTCAGGACCAGCCCGTCAGCAGCCAGCCTCAGGACCAGCCCATCAGCAGCCAGCCTCAGGACTAGCCCATCAGCAGCCAGCCTCAGGACCAGCCCATCAGCAGCCATCCTCAGGACCAGCCCGTCAGCAGCCAGCCTCAGGACCAGCCCGTCAAAAGCAGCCTGCAGGAAGAGAAATATGGATGTCAAAAAATTGCCCAAGGAATGAGCAAAGCCGCATGGTTACTCATGTGCAGGACACAAAGTTTTCGTCTGAACTGTTCATCCCAGACACCATCCAGAAAATCATTCTGGACTGAACTAATTTGGAGGGAAGAGGTGTTTTGGAGAGAGATGGAAGGAGATGGACCTAACTCATTAACATGCATACTTTGGGGTTCTTATCCTAGCTGGTGTTTTCCGATCCAATGGGGAATCCGCAGAATCCCTGTGGGATGCAGAAACTGGCAGAGAACTTTTCAGTGCAACAATGTCTCTGGAAAACTTCCACATTTATTTCCAAGATTATCTCTCACCAGCAGATCCGGTCTCCAAGGGTCATGTTGAAGGTGGTCAAGGTCACTGCAAAGTGAAGGGAGAAGCATTGATACATTCGCCGTTCTAGATGATGGGTCAGAAAGAACAATCATTCTCACGGCGGCCACCCGTCAGCTTAACCTGGAGGGGACCCCCGAGACCCTTAATCTCAGAACGGTGCGACATGATGTTATCCAAATGAAAGGCTCTGCTGTAACCTTTAGCATTTCACCTTCAGGAAACAGGGACGTGGCCTATAACATCACCAATGCCTTCATGGCAGATGGCTTGAATCTCGCAGAGCACACCTGCCGGTAAGTCTTCTACAGAAACAATATCTTCTCTCTCTCGCCCCAGAATATGATCAAATCCTTGGAGTGATGATCAAGCTAGGTCGTCGTGTGGAAAAGCGCTAGGGCATTCTATTCAAGATGGACAAACAGTACTATTGAAGCTTTTTGTTTTGTCCTGGGGTTTTTGTAGGTAATGGGATTGTGGTATAGTAGAGTTGTCTAGGTAAGCCTATGGTTGCCTAGAGTGGTTCTCAATCAGAGGCAGGTGGTTATCGTTGTCTCTGATTGGGAACCATATTTAGGCAGCCATATTCTTTGAGTGTTTCGTGGGTGATTGTTCCTGTCTCTGTGTTTGTTTGCACCAGATAGGCTGTATAGGTTTTTCACGTTACGTTTATTGTTTTTGTATTGTTCGTCATTATCTTTATTAAATATGTATGAAGATAACCACGCTGCATTTTGGTCCGATCCCTGTTACACCTCCTCTTCAGAGGAAGAGGAAGAATAGAACCTTAACAGATGCTCCCTCCACCAGACTTTACAGTTGGGATGAGGTTGATGTTGGTGTGCTGTGCCTTTTCTTCTCCACACAGTATTGTGTGTTCCTTTCAAACAACTCAACTTTAGTTTAATCTGTTCACAGAATATTTTGCCAGTAGCGCTGTGGAACATCCAGGAGCTCTTTTGCGAACCTCAGATGTGCAGCAATGTTTTTTTTTGGACAGCAGTGGCTTCTTCCGTGGTGTCCTCCCATGAACATCATTCTTGTTTAGTGTTTTACATATTGTAGACGCGTCAACAGAGATGTTAGCATCTTCCAGAGATTGCTGTAAGTCTATAGCTGACACTCTAGGATTCTTCTTAACCTCATTGAGCATTCTGCGCTGTGCTCTCGCAGTCATCTTCATAAACTGCAAGAGAATTCTGTGGCTATGGAACCCTGACCTGTTCACCGGACGTGCTACCTGTCACAGACCTGCTGTTTTCAACTCTCTAGAGACAGCAGGAGCGGTAGAGATACTCTGAATGATCGGCTATGATAAGTCAACTGACATCTACTCCTGAGGTGCTGACATGTTGCACCCTCGACAACCACTGTGATTATTATTATTTGACCATGCTGGTCATTTATTAACATTTGAACATCTTGGCCATGTTCTGTTATAATCTCCACCCGGCACAGCCAGAAGAGGACTGGCCACCCCACATAGCCTGGTTCCTCTCTAGGTTTCTTCCTAGGTTTTGGCCTTTCTAGGGAGTTTTTCCTAGCCAACGTGCTTCTACACCTGCATTGCTTGCTGTTTGGTGTTTTTAGGCTGGGTTTCTGTACAGCACTTTGAGATATCAACTGATGCAAGAAGGGCTTTACAAATAAATTTGATTTGATCTTTTGTTACTCTCATTGGGAGAGTAACAACAGTATTGACATTTCTCCATTTATAGACACTTTGTCTTACCGTGGACTGACTTTTAGAGACAGTTTTGTAACCCTGTCCAGCTTTATGCAAGGCAACAATTCTTCGTCTCAGGTCTTCTGAGATCTATTTTGTATCGAGGCATGGTTCTCATCAGGCAATGCTTCTTGGGAATAACAAACTCACAAAATTTGAGTGTCTTTTTTATGGTGCAGGGCAGCTAAAACCAACATCTCCAAATCTTGTCTCATTGATTCGACTCCAGGTTAGTTGACTCCTGACTCCAATTAGGTTTTGGAGAAGTCATTAGCCTTGGGATTCACATACTTTTTTCAACCTACACTGTGATTGTTTGAATGATGTATTCAATATAGACAAGAAAAATACAAAAATGTGTGTTTTATAAGTTTAAGCACACTATGTTTGTCTGTTGTGACTTTAAATTTATGGATTCACTTTATCTTGCCACTGTATTCAACTGTATTTTAATTTATTAAATTTGTCACTAAACAGTCTCCTAATATACTGTACGTCCATAAATGTTTTCACCAGGTACCGTGGGACCTTCATATGAGGCTTGTGAGGTCTGTGGGCATCCTAGAGCAAAACAACCGACACGTACGAGTCTCACCTTTCCACAGAGGGAAAGTGTTTCAGCACAAACTGTTGGAAGCTACAGACAGTTGGCAGATCAGCTGTACCGACTTCAGACGAGTCCCAAGACACTTGTGGAGAGAAACGGAGTAGTCCAAAGAGCAAAACGGAGAACAACGAAGGAGCCACAAGAGCAAACAACGGAGTTCTGTCACCTCAGATGGGCAGTCTCATGGTCTGACAAAAACTGTTCTAGTTCTGTCATCTTTCACCTCAGATGGGCAGTCTCATGGTCTGACAAACACTGTTCTAGTTCTGTCACCTTTCACCTCAGATAGGCAGTCTCATGGTCTGACAAATACCGCTGTAGTCCGACATAAGTGGATGTGGTGGATTGAGAAGTTTTCAATGCATAAAAAAAAATCAGCTTAAACTGACAGATTTTTTTCATGTGGATTTTGTTATTATGCTAAATAGATTTTCACGGGGCGTGCACATCATCCTTAGGGTGGTTTTAATATGAATGAAGACATGGGAGGGAAAGAGAGCGAGGTAGAGGAGGTCAGAAGAAAATAGAACACACAATATAAAACCCATATCTGTTACGGCTCTCGTTTGTGGAATGACCGGACCAGCGTGGTAGGACCAAGGTGCAGCGTGACTGGACCAAGGTGCAGCGTGACTGGACCAAGGTGCAGCGTGACTGGACCAAGGTGCAGCGTGACTGGACCAAGGTGCAGCGTGACTGGACCAACGTGCAGCATGGTAGGACCAAGGTGCAGCGTGCCCAGACAAAGGTGCAGCGTGACTGGACCAAGGTGCAGTGTGGTAGGACCAAGGTGCAGCATGGTAGGACCAAGGTGCAGCGTGACTGGACCAAGGTGCAGCGTGGTAGGACCAAGGTGCAGCATGGTAGGGCCAAGGTGCAGCGTGACCGGACCAAGGTGCAGCGTGACCGGACCAAGGTGCAGTGTGACTGGACCAAGGTACAGCGTGACCGGACCAAGGTGCAGCGTGACCGGACCAAGGTGCAGCGTGACCGGACCAAGGTGCAGCGTGACTGGACCAAGGTGCAGCGTGACTGGACCAAGGTGCAGCGTTACCGGACCAAGGTGCAGTGTGACTGGACCAAGGTGCAGCGTGACCGGACCAAGGTGCAGCGTGACCGGACCAAGGTGCAGCGTGACCGGACCAAGGTGCAGCGTGACCGGACCAAGGTGCAGCGTGACCGGACCAAGGTGCAGAGTGACTGGACCAAGGTGCAGCGTGACCGGACCAAGGTGCAGCGTGACCGGACCAAGGTGCAGTGTGACTGGACCAAGGTGCAGCGTGGTAGGACCAAGGTGCAGCGTGGCCAGACCAAGGTGCAGTGTGACTGGACTAAGGTGCAGCATGACCGGACCAAGGTGCAGCGTGACTGGACTAAGGTGCAGCATGACCGGACCAAGGTGCAGCGTGACTGGACCAAGGTGCAGCGTGACTGGACCAAGGTGCAGCGTGGTAGGACCAAGGTGCAGTGTGGTAGGACCAAGGTGCAGCGTGGTAGGACCAAGGTGACCGGACCAAGGTGCAGCGTGGTAGGACCAAGGTGACTGGACCAAGGTGCAGCATGGTAGGGCCAAGGTGCAGCGTGGTAGGACCAAGGTGCAGCGTGGTAGGACCAAGGTGCAGCGTGACTGGACCAAGGTGCAGCGTGACTGAACCAAGGTGCAGCGTGACTGGACCAAGGTGCAGTGTGACTGGACCAAGGTGCAGTGTGACCGGACCAAGGTGCAGCGTGACTGGACCAAGGTGCAGCGTGACTGAACCAAGGTGCAGCGTGACTGGACCAAGGTGCAGTGTGACTGGACCAAGGTGCAGCGTGACCGGACCAAGGTGCAGCGTGACTGGACCAAGGTGCAGCGGGACTGGACCAAGGTGCAGTGTGACTGGACCAAGGTGCAGCATGGTAGGACCAAGGTGCAGCGTGGCCAGACAATGGTGCAGCGTGACCGGACCAAGGTGCAGCGGGACCGGACCAAGGTGCAGCGGGACCGGACCAAGGTGCAGCGTGGTAGGACCAAGGTGCAGCGTGACTGGACCAAGGTGCAGCGTGACTGGACCAAGGTGCAGCGTGACTGGACCAAGGTGCAGCGTGGTAGGACCAAGGTGACCGGACCAAGGTGCAGCGTGGTAGGACCAAGGTGACCGGACCAAGGTGCAGCGTGGTAGGACCAAGGTGACTGGACCAAGGTGCAGCGTGGTAGGGCCAAGGTGCAGCGTGGTGGGACCAAGGTGCAGCGTGGTATGACCAAGGTGCAGCGTGACTGGACCAAGGTGCAGCGTGACTGGACCAAGGTGTAGCGTGACCAAACCAAGGTGCAGCGTGACTGAACCAAGGTGCAGCGTGACCAGACCAAGGTGCAGCGTGACCGGACCAAGGTGCAGTGTGACTGGACCAAGGTGCAGCATGGCCAGACCAAGGTGCAGTGTGACTGGACCAAAGTGCAGCATGACCAGACCAAGGTGCAGCATGACTGGACCAAGGTGCAGCGTGGTAGGACCAAGGTGACCGGACCAAGGTGCAGTGTGGTAGGACCAAGGTGCAGCGTGGTAGGACCAAGGTGCACCGTGGTAGGACCAAGGTGACTGGACCAAGGTGCAGCGTGGTAGGGCCAAGGTGCAGCGTGGTAGGACCAAGGTGCAGCGTGGTAGGACCAAGGTGCAGCGTGACTGGACCAAGGTGCAGCGTGACTGAACCAAGGTGCAGCGTGACTGGACCAAGGTGCAGTGTGACTGGACCAAGGTGCAGCGTGACCGGACCAAGGTGCAGCGTGACTGGACCAAGGTGCAGCGGGACTGGACCAAGGTGCAGTGTGACTGGACCAAGGTGCAGCGTGGTAGGACCAAGGTGCAGCGTGGCCAGAACAAGGTGCAGCGTGACTGGACCAAGGTGCAGAGGGACTGGACCAAGGTGCAGCGGGACCGGACCAAGGTGCAGCGTGGTAGGACCAAGGTGACCGGACCAAGGTGCAGCGTGGTAGGACCAAGGTGACCGGACCAAGGTGCAGCGTGGTAGGACCAAGGTGACTGGACCAAGGTGCAGCGTGGTAGGGCCAAAGTGCAGCGTGGTAGAACCAAGGTGCAGCGTGGTATGACCAAGGTGCAGCGTGACTGGACCTAGGTGCAGCATGACTGGACCAAGGTGCAGCGTGACTGGACCAAGGTGCAGCGTGACTTGACCAAGGTGCAGTGTGACCGGACCAAGGTGCAGCGTAACCAAACCAAGGTGCAGCGTGACTGAACCAAGGTGCAGCGTGACCAAGGTGCAGCGTGGTATGACCAAGGTGCAGTGTGACTGGACCAAGGTGCAGCGTGGTAGGACCAAGGTGCAGCGTGGCCAGACCAAGGTGCAGTGTGACTGGACCAAAGTGCAGCATGACCAGACCAAGGTGCAGCGTGACTGGACCAAGTTGCAGCGTGGTAGGACCAAGGTGCAGCGTGACTGGACGATGGTGCAGCGTGACTGAACCAAGGTGCAGCGTGACTGGACCAAGGTGCAGTGTGACTTGACCAAGGTGCAGCGTGACCGGACCAAGGTGCAGCGGGACTGGACCAAGGTGCAGTGTGACTGGACCAAGGTGCAGCGTGGTAGGACCAAGGTGCAGCGTGGCCAGACCAAGGTGCAGCGTGACCGGACCAAGGTGCAGAGGGACTGGACCAAGGTGCAGCGTGACTGGACCAAGGTGCAGCGTGGTAGGACCAAGGTGACCGGACCAAGGTGCAGCGTGGTAGGACCAAGGTGACCGGACCAAGGTGCAGCGTGGTAGGACGAAGGTGACTGGACCAAGGTGCAGCGTGGTAGGGCCAAAGTGCAGCGTGGTAGGACCAAGGTGCAGCGTGGTAGGACCAAGGTGCAGCGTGGTATGACCAAGGTGCAGCGTGACTGGACCAAGGTGCAGCGTGACTGGACCAAGGTGCAGCGTGACTGGACCAAGGTGCAGCGTGACTTGACCAAGGTGCAGTGTGACCGGACCAAGGTGCAGCGTGGTAGGACCAAGGTGCAGCGTGACCGGACCAAGGTGCAGCGTAACCAAACCAAGGTGCAGCGTGACCGGACCAAGGTGCAGCGTGACCGGACCAAGGTGCAGCGTGACCAGACCAAGGTGCAGCGTAACCAAACCAAGGTGCAGCGTGACTTGACCAAGGTGCAGTGTGACCGGACCAAGGTGCAGCGTGACTTGACCAAGGTGCAGTGTGACCGGACCAAGGTGCAGCGTGACTGGACCAAGGTGCAGCGTGACCGGACCAAGGTGCAGCGTGACCAGACCAAGGTGCAGCGTGGTAGGCGTACATAGTTATTTTTATTGATGACACCAAAAGCATAATAACTCCGACAAAAACGAAAGCGCACAGTTCATTACGGCAAAAAAAACTATACAGAAAACAAGATCCCAAAAACCCAACAGGAAAATGACACCCTATATATGATCCCCTAATCAGAAACAACGATAGACAGCTGCCTCTGATTGGGGAACCATACTCATACCATACCATACAGCCAAAAACACAAAGAAATAGAAAACATAGATTTTCCCACCCGAGTCACACCTAACCAAACAGAGAATAATGAGGATCTAAAGCCCTTATAAGGTATTCTACTACTACGCCTTAATATGAGAGAATACATACGAGAGCAGAGGGAAACAGATTTTTTTCCACCCCAGACATTTCATCTAAATGCTCCTTTAAATAGAAATAAAACTTGTAATATCCACGTTATCTATCCAAGCTATCGGAAACCTATTTCACACAAACATCTTATCATGACTTAACACCTGGAAGAAAAATAGCAAAAAATCTATCATTTGGATACAATCTTCTGTTTTTTTTCCCACATTAAGGTCTGCATGTGTGTGAACACGAGTGTCTGACTGTGTGTGTTGAGAGACAGGGGGAGAGAGAGGTGGGGGAGAGAGAGGTGGGGGGGGGGAGAGAGAGAGAGAGAGAAATGTAGGGAGAGAGAAAGAGAGAGAGGGAGAGAGAAATGGAGGGAGAGAATGAGAGAGAGGGAGAGAGAAAGAGAGAGAGAATGAGAGATAGGGAGAGAGAAATGGAGGGAGAGAATGAGAGAGAGGTAAAGAGAGATAGGGTGAGAGATAAATGGAAGGAGAGAAAAAGAGAGAAATGGAGGGAGAGAGAGAGAGAGAGGGAGAGAGAAATGGAGGGAGAGAATGAGAGAGAGGGAGAGAGAAATGGAGGGAGAGAATGAGAGAGAGGGAGAGAGAAATGGAGAGAGAAAATGAGAGAGGGAGAGAGAAATGGAAGGAGAGAGAAAGAGAGAGAGGGAGAGAGAAATGGAAGGAGAGAATGAGAGAGAAATGGAAGGAGAGAGAAAGAGAGAGAGGCATAGAGGACAAGCACTGAGATAATCATTAAAAAGAGTGTGGCCCGCCCAGCCTTGATTGGTTGAATGAGAGTCACTACCCAGGAAGTGAGCAGAAATCCAGCCGTGTCATTGGAGGAGCACATAGATCCAGCCGTGTCATTGGTGTAGCCGTATGGAGAAGCCGTGTCATTGGTGTAGCCGTGACGCCAGGTGGCCAGTTCACAGGCAGGAGTGTTATCTGGTACGAGTGCTGAAGCTGTTTCATCAACAAAGATGTGTGTGTGTGTGTGTGTGTACCGTACGGTGTGGTGTTTGGCTGCTTGACTGTGTGTGTGTGTGTTTGTACGTGTGTGTTTATCTCGTCATTACCTTGAGAGTGCGTATCATCAGTGTTAGTGATGCCTACTTTCCTTGTTTATGAGGAGACAGTAAATTGTTTTTCAAATATTCTCTCAACCAGCTTCATGAGGTAGTGACCTGGAATGCATTTCAATTAACAGGTGTGCCTTCTTAAAAGATAATTTGTGGAATTTCTTTCCTTCTTAATGCGTTTGAGCCAATCAATTGTGTTGTGACAAGGTAGGGGTGGTATACAGAAGATAGCCCTATTTGGTGAAATACCAAGTCCATATTATGGCAAGAACAGCTCAAATAAGTAAAGAGAAATTACAGTCCATCATTACTTTAAGACATGAAGGTCAGTCAATCCGGAACTTTGAAGGTTTCTTCAAGTGCAGTCGCAAAAACCATCAAGCCCTACGATGAAACTGGTTCTCATGAGGACCGCCACAGGAAAGGAAGACTCAGAGTTACCTCTGCTGCAGAGGATAAGTCCATTAGAGTTACCAGCCTCAGAAATTGCAGCCCAAATAAATGCTTCAGAGTTCAAGTAACAGACACATCTCAACATCAACTGTTCAGAGGAGACTGAGTGAATCAGGCCTTCGTGGTCCAATTGCTGCAAATAAACCACTACTAAAGGACACCAATAAGAATGAGAGTAATTTGAGCATCTAAATAAATAATGGATTGTGAACTTGAAACTACCGGTCAAAAGTTTTAGAATACAACACAGACTCATTCAAGGGTTTTTCTTAATTAAAAAAAACTATTTTCTACATTGTAGAATAATAGTGAAGACATCACAACTATGAAATAACACATATGGAATCATGTAGTAACCAAACAAGTGTTGAAAATGTTTTTCAAATATTCTCTCAACCAGCTTCATGAGGTAGTGACCTGGAATGCATTTCAATTAACAGGTGTGCCTTCTTAAAAGATAATTTGTGGAATTCCTTTCCTTCTTAATGCGTTTGGATTGTGACTTCCTGTGTTAAGATGACGCCAGAGAAGAAGGCTGATATTTTACATGTTCCTATCCAATTGTGTTTTTTCGTTTAACTTATTTTGTACATAATGTTGCTGCTACCGTCTCTTATGACTGAAAAAAACTTCTGGACATCAGAACTCACCAAGATCTGGCAGAATTCTTTTTTTTTTTCCTTTAACGAGTCAGACGAGCCTGACATACCGCTCTCCCCTGAACAGGCCCAAACACCCTTCATTTGCGTGAAGAGGAGGCAGAGAAAAAGGGAATTCGTAGGTGATCGAATAAACCCCCACTGCCTTCCATTCTGCTAGCAAATGTGCAATCTTTGGAAAATAAAATCGATGACCTACGCGGAAGATTAAACTACCAACGGGACATTCAAAACTGTAATATCTTATGCTTCACGGAGTCGTGGCTGAACGACGGCATTATCAACATACAGCTGGCTGGTTATACCCTGTATCGGCAGGATAGAACAGCGGCGTCTGGTGAGACAAGGGGCGACGGACTATGTATTTTTGTAAATAACAGCTGGTGCACGATATCTAAGGAAGTCTCAAGGTTTTGCTCGCCTGAGGTAGAGTATCTCATGATAAGCTGTAGACCACACTATCAACCTAGAGAGTTCTCATCTGTTTTTTCGTAGCTGTCTATATACCAACAGAGACTGATGCTGGCACTAAGACAGCACTCAATGATCAGTATTCCCCCATAAGCAAACAGGAAAACGCTCACCCAGAGGCGGCGCTCCTAGTGGCTGGGGACTTTAATGCAGGGAAACTTAAATCGTCATACCAAATTTCTATCAGCATGTTAAACGTGCAACCAGAGGGAAAAAAACTCAAGACCACCGTACTCCACACACAGAAGCTCTCCCTCACCCTCCATTTGGCAGATCTGACCATCATTATATCCTCCTGATTCCTGCTTACAAGCAAAAATTAAAGCAGGAAGTACCAGTGACTCGATCAATACAAAAGTAATCAGATGAACAAAAGTAATCAATAAGTGCATCGATGACGTCGTCCCCACAGTGACCGTACAGGGCCTTGCAAAAGAATTCATCCCACTTGGCATTTTCCTATTTTGTTGCATTACAACCTGTAAATGAAGTAACCAGAACATTATACAAAACAAGAAACACAAACAGCACACAGACATGAAACAGAAACGATAACGCCTTGGGAAGGAACCAAAGAGAGAGACATATATAGGGAAGGAACCAAAGAGATTGACATATATAGGGAAGGAACCAAAGAGAGTGACATATATAGGGAAGGAACCAAAGGGAGTGACATATATAGGGAAGGAACCAAAGAGAGTGACATATATAGGGAAGGAACCAAAGAGATTGACATATATAGGGCAGGAACCAAAGAGATTGACATATATAGGGAAGGAACCAAAGGGAGTGACATCTATAGGGAAGGAACCAAAGAGAGAGACATATATAGGGAAGGAACCAAAGAGATTGACATATATAGGGAAGGAACCAAAGAGAGTGACATATATAGGGAAGGAACCAAAGGGAGTGACATATATAGGGAAGGAACCAAAGAGAGTGACATATATAGGGAAGGAACCAAAGAGATTGACATATTTCGGGAAGGATCCAAAGAGATTGACATATATAGGGCAGGAACCAAAGAGATTGACATATATAGGGAAGGAACCAAAGGGAGTGACATATATAGGGAAGGAACCAAAGGGAGTGACATATATAGGGAAGGAACCAAAGAGAGACATATATAGGGAAGGAACCAAAGAGATTGACATATATAGGGAAGGAACCAAAGAGAGTGACATATATAGGGAAGGAACCAAAGAGAGTGACATATATAGGGAAGGTAATCAGGGAAGTGATGGAGTCCAGGTGAGTCTGATAACGAACAAGTGCGCGTAACGATGGTGACAGGTGCGCGCCATAACGAGCAGCCTGGTGGCCTAGAGGCCGGAGAGTGAATACTTTCGCAAGCCACCCAAACCAGAAGCCATGGATTACAGGCAATATCCAAACTGAGCGAAAGGCTAGAGCTGCTGCTTTCAAGGAGCTGGACTCTAACCTGGAAGCTGATAAGAAATCCCGCTATGCCCTCCGACGAACCATCAAAAAGGCAAAGTATCAATACAGGACTAAGATCAAATCGCACTACACCGGCTCTGATGCTCGTATGATGTGGCAGGGCTTGCAAACCATTACAGACTACAAAGGGAAGCACTGCCGAGAGCTGCTCAGTGACACGAGCCTACCATTTCAATGCTCGCTTCGAGGCAAATAACACTGAAACATGCATGAGAGCACCAGCTGTTCCGGAAGACTGTGTGATCACGCTCTCCACAGCCGATGTGAGTAAGATCTTTAAACAGGTCAGCAGACAGATTGCCAGGACGTGTACTGCGACCATGCGCTGACCAACTGGCAACTGTCTTCACTGGCATTTTCAACCTCTCCCTGTCCGAGTCTGTAATACCAACACGTTTTAAGTAGACCACCATAGTCCCTGTGCCCAAGAACTCTAAGGTAAGTTGCCTAAATGACTACCGACCTGCAGCAATCACATCTGTAGCCATTGTTACGTCCCCCAGTTTCTGTGTTGTGGGTATTTCAGGAAATGGCTTCCTGGATTCTAAGCAGCTGATTGGTCGGCCCCATCGATGATTGGAGTTCTGAACCCTCCCCCCTCCCTCTCGTCAGGGGAAACAACTTTTTTCAATTACCAACTACCAACTTCTCCAGCCGGATAAAAGCCAGTGTTCCTTTGTCAAAAGGAGAGAGTTTCTTTGATGTCCTGTGTTGGTTGTTGCCCAGTAACAGTTTTGTTTAAATTATTTTGTAGCCTCTACTTCTGAGGTATGTGTATGCCAATAGGACTCAGTGTTTTTGATTGAAATTGTTCACTTTAAGTTAGTAACTATTCTGTTTTATTTTTCCCCAGGGGGGGAAGGGGAAGGCACCTTTGGGAGTATTTAGGCAAGAGGCCTGCGCGGGCATACATAACCCGTAGTATGTACTGTCTATGCACACTATGCACACTAGGTAAGACCTGGGCGGAACCTCCCCTGTATTTTGATTAGCACTCCAGGAGGTGCTAAAAGGTTAGGTAAGTAGTGGTTAGGTCAGTAGTGGTTAGGTAAGTAGTGGGTAGGTCAGTAGTGGTTAGGTGGGTAGACATAACAGTGGTAGGCCTGATCACTGACAACGATGAGACAGCCTATAGGGAGGAGGTCAGAGACCTGACCGTCAGACAACCTCTCCCTCAACGTGATCAGACTCCTGAACAGCTAATCAAAATGGCTACCCAAACTATTTGCACCCCCCCATCCCCCTATGCTGCAGCTACTCTGTGTTATCATCTATGTATAGCCACTTTAATAACTCTACCTACATGTACATTATTACCTCAATTACCTCGTCTAACCGGTGCCCCCGCACATTGACACATTGACCGTGAACCGGTGCCCCTGTATATAGACTCCACATTGACTCTGTACCGTAACACCCTGTATATAGACTCCACATTGACTCTGTACCGTAACCCCCTGTATATAGCCTCCACATTGATTCTGTACCGTAACACCCTGTATATAGACTCCACATTGACTCTGTACCGTAACACCTTGTATATAGCCTCCACATTGACTCTGTACCGTAACACCCTGTATATAGCCTCCACAATGACTCTGTACCGTAACACCCTGTATATAGCCTCCACATTGACTCTGTACCGTAACACCCTGTATATAGCCTCCACAATGACTCTGTACCGTAACACCCTGTATATAGCCTCCACATTGACTCTGTACCGTAACACCCTGTATATAGACTCCACATTGACTCTGTACCGTAACATCCTGTATATAGCCTCCACATTGACTCTGTACCGTAACACCCTGTATATAGTCTCCTCATTGACTCTGTACCGGTACCCCCTGTATATAGCCTCCACATTGACTCTGTACCGTAACACCCTGTATATAGCCTCCACATTGACTCTGTACCGTAATACCCTGTATATAGCCTCCACATTGACTCTGTACCGTAATACCCTGTTTATAGCCTCCACATTGACTCTGTACCGTAATACCCTGTATATAGCCTCCACATTGACTCTGTACCGGTACCCCCTGTATATAGCCTCCACATTGACTCTGTACCGGTACCCCCTGTATATAGTCTCTCTATTGTTATTTTACTGCTGCTCTTTAATTACTTGTTACTTTTATTTCCTATATCTATTCCTATTTTTTAACTGCATTGTTTGTTAGGTGCTTGTAAGCATTTCACTGTATGGTCTGCAGCTGTTGTTTTCGGCACATGTGACTAATACAATTTGATTTGATTTTGATTTGAGACTTGCTTGGGCCAAGAAAAACGAGCAATGGGCTGGTGAAAATCTGTCATTTGGTCTGATGAGTCCAAATTTAAGATTTGTGGTTCCAACCGCCATGTCTGTGTGAGGTGAACGGATTATCTCCACATGTGTGGTTCCCAACGTGAAGCATGGAGGAGGAGGTGTGATGGAGTGGGAGAGTTTTGCTGGTGACACTGTCTATGATTTATTTGGAATTTAAGGCACACTTAACCAGCATGGCCACCATTCTGCAGCGATACGCCATCCCATCTAGTTTGGGCTTAGTGGGACAATAATTTGTTTTCAACAGGACAATGACCCAGCACACCTCCAGGCTGTGTAAGGGATATTTGACCAAGAAGGAGAGTGATGGAGTGCTGCATCAGATGACCAGGCCACCACAATCCCCCAATTTCAACCAAATTGAGATGGTTTGGGATGAGTCAGACCACAGAGTGAAAGAAAAGCAGCCAACAGGTGCTCAGCATATATGGGAACTCCTTCAACACTGTTGGAAAAGCTGAAGCTGGTTGAGAGAATGCCAAGAGTGTGCAAAGCTGTCATCAAGGCAAAGGGTGGCAATTTGAAGAATATCAAATGTAAAATATATTTTGATTTGTTTAACATTTTTTTTGGTTACTACATGGTTCCATATGTGTTATTTCATGGTGTTGATGTCTTCACTATTATTCTACAATGTAGAAAATAGTACAAATAAAGAAAAACTCTTGAATGAGTAGGTGTTCTAAAACTTTTGACCAGGTGAATTCCAACATGTTATCTATCTAGAGCTCTGCCTGAGCGGCAGGTGAATTCCAACATGTCATCTATCTAGAGCTCTGCCTGACAGGCAGGTGAATTCCAACATGTCAACTATCTAGAGATCTGGACCAGTCAATTACACTCAATCTACTCACACACACGCACGCATGCACACACACACAAGCACACACATACAGTATATATCTTAAACACACACCTCAATTTCCTATTCCCTCTCTCTCTCCCTGCCTCCATTTCCCATTCCCTCTCTCTCTGCCTCCATTTCCCATTCCCTCTCTCTCCCTGCCTCCATTTCCCATTCCCTCTCTCTCTTTGCCTCCATTTCCCATTCCCTCTCTCTCTGCCTCCTTTTCCCATTCCCTCTCTCTCCCTGCCTCCATTTCCCATTCCCTCTCTCTCCATACCTCCATTTCCCATTCCCTTTCTCTCTCTGCCTCCATTTCCCATTCCCTCTCTCTCCATGCCTCCATTTCCCATTCCCTCTCTCCATGCCTCCATTTCCCATTCCCTCTCTCTCTGCCTCCATTTCCCATTCCCTCTCTCTCTCTGCCTCCATTTCCCATTCCCTCTCTCTCCATGCTTCCATTTCCCATTCCCTTTCTCTCTCTGCCTCCATTTCCCATTCCCTCTCTCTCCGTGCCTCCATTTCGCATTCCCTCTCTCTCTCTGCCTCCATTTCCCATTCCCTCTCTCTCTCTGCCTCCATTTCCCATTCCCTCTCTCTCCATGCCTCCATTTCCCATTCCCTCTCTCTCTGCCTCCATTTCTCATTCCCTCTCTCTCTCTGCCTCCATTTCCCATTCCCTCTCTCTGTTTCCATTTCCCAATCCCTCTCTCTCCCTGCCTCCATTTCCAATTCCCTCTCTCTCTGCCTCCATTTCCCATTCCCTCTCTCTCTGCCTCCATTTCCCATTCCCTCACTCTCCATTGCCCCCATTTCCCATTCCCTCTCTCCATGCCTCCATTTCCCATTCCCTCTCTCTCTGCCTCCATTTCCCATTCCCTCTCTCTCTGCCTCCATTTCCCATTCCCTCTCTCTCTCTGCCTCCATTTCCCATTCCCTCTCTCTCTTTGCCTCCATTTCCCATTCCCTTTCTCTCTCTCTCTGCCTCCATTTCATATTCCCTTTCTCTCCCTGCCTCCATTTCCCATTCCCTCTCTCCATGCCTCCATTTCCCATTCCCTCTCTCCATGCCTCCATTTCCCATTCCCTTTCTCTCTCTGCCTCCATTTCCCATTCCCTTTCTCTCTCTGCCTCCATTTCCTATTCCCTTTCTCTCCTTGCCTCCATTTCCCATTCCCTCTCTCCATGCCTCCATTTCCCATTCCCTCTCTCTCTGCCTCCATTTCCCATTCCCTCTCTCCCTGCCTCCATTTCCCATTCCCTCTCTCTCTGCCTCCATTTCCCATTCCCTCTCTATCTGCCTCCATTTCCCATTCCCTCTCTCCCTGCCTCCATTTCCCATTCCCTCTCTCCATGCCTCCATTTCCCATTCCCTCTCTCTCTGCCTCTATTTCCCATTCCCTCTCTCTCTGCCTCCATTTCCCATTCTCTCTCTCCATTCCTCCATTTCCCATTCCCTCTCTCTCTCTGTGTAAATGTCACAGCATCCCTCATTCTCAATACGTCTCTCCCTCTATCCTCTCCTTGGTTGACCTACTTATTTCAATCTTCATGTAGAATGTCTGACTCTCTCTCTCTCTCTCTCTCTCCCTCTCTCTCTCGCTCTCTCTCTCGTATGTGTGTTTACACTGTGGTATGTATCCAGCCAGGTCGTTCTAGATTGACTAGATTGAAATTGGGGTGCTATTACGAACAGTGAGAGCTATTACCATCAAGTAGGCTAATGTTTGGTAGTGCATTTTGGACAGGGGTGGTGGATAGGTATATAAACCATGAGTCTGGATCAGAAGACTGCGTGTTCAGTCATGGACAGTGGTTCTTAACATTCCGCTGAAATGGCAGCGTGCGAAATTAAAAAATATTTTTTAGAAATATGTAACTTTCATACATTCACAAGTACAATACACCAAATTAAATCTTAACTTCTTGTTAATCTACCCACTGTGTCTGATTTCAAAAAGGCTTTACAGCGAAAGCACAACATATGATTATGTTAGGTCAGAGCCTAGTCACAAAAACAGACACAGCCATTTTCCAGCCAAAGAGAAGAGTCACAAAAAGCAGAAATAGAGATAAAATTAATCACTAACCTTTGATGATCTTCATCAGATGGCACTCATAGGACTTCATGTTACACAATACATGTATGTTTTGTTAGATAAAGTTCATATTTATATCCAAAAATCTCAGTTTACATTGGCGCTTTATGGTCAGTAATGTTGTGCCTCAAAAACATCTGCCAAATTTGCAGAGAGCCACATCAATTTACAGAAATAGTCATCATAGACTTTAATATAAGATACAAGTGTTATGCACAGATTTAGAGATATACTTCTCCTTAATGCAACCGCTGTGTCAGATTGAGTTGAAATGAGTTGAAAAACTACAAACCTCAGATTTCCCACTTCCTGGTTGGATTTTTCTCAGGTTTTCGCCTGCCATATGAGTTCTGTTATACTCACAGACATCATTCAAACCGTTTTAGAAACTTCAAAGTGTTTTCTATCCAAATCTACTAACAATGTGCATACATCAGCAACTGGGCCTGAGTAGCAGGCAGTTTACTCTGGGAACGCTTTTCATCCAAACGTGAAAATGCTGTCCCCTATCCCAAACAGGTAACCCAATCCAAAAAACCTTAACCCTCACCGTAACCATTTTCAATGAGTGCCTAATCTTAATGTTTTAACCCTAGTTATCGTGACTCCGAATCATGGATCACTTGTGTGTGTGTGTGTGTGTGTGTGTGTGTGTGTGTGTGTGTGTGTGTGAGAGAGAGTCGTGAATCACTCCTGACCCAGTTTCCAAACAGCTGAGTCTCTATGTTATTGTATCTGAACCATGAGTCAGAGGTTAAAGGTCAGAGGTCACAGTTAGGGTCAGGAGGTCATGCAAATGTGGCCAGGAAGTGGATAGTTCAGTCAATCAGGTCAAGTTGGATGCCCAATTAAATCGAGCCTTGACCCATACCTGCCATACATGTGTAGAACAGAGAGGATTGAAAAGGGGGAAATAAATATGGCAACATCCATCCCCCACTTTGCCCTCTGACATAACAGGGTGGAATATTAGTCACTGTACTGGAAAAGTAATTTGCTGGAAAAGCAGGAAGTTGCCAAAGCAAACTCATTCAATAAAAAGACAGAGAATGAATCCTCCGAGATAACGCCTCTCACCAACACTGAACAAAACACCAAATGGCTTTTTTTTTTAATGGCTTCTATTCACAGCCAGACAATACGGAGAGACAATGGACAGAAATATACATTATAGAGAGGGCTATTGTGTGAGAAAGAGATTGAGAGCAATTGTGGCAGTATCCTACCCGTACACACTGTGGCAGCATCCTACCGTACACACTGTGGCAGTATCCTACCCGTACACACTGTGGCTGCATCCTACCGTACACACTGAGGCAGCATCCTACCGTACACACTGTGGCAGCATCCTACAATACACACTGTTGCTGCATCCTACCGTACACACTGTGGCAGCATCCTACCCGTACACACTGTGGCTGCATCCTACCGTACACACTGTGGCAGCATCCTACCATACACACTGTGGCAGCATCCTACCATACACACTGTGGCAGCATCCTACCGTACACAATGTGGCTGCATCCTACCGTACACACTGTGGCAGCATCCTACCATACACACTGTGGCAGCATCCTACCGTACACAATGTGGCTGCATCCTACCGTACACACTGTGGCAGCATCCTAACGTACACAAAGTGGCTGCATCCTACTGTACACACTGTGGCAGCATCCTACCGTACACACTGTGGCAGCATCCTACCGTACACACTGTGGCAGCATCCTACCGTACACACTGTGGCAGCATCCTACCGTACACACTGTGGCAGCATCCTACCGTACACACTGTGGCTGCATCCTACAACACACACTGTTGCTGCATCCTACCGTACACACTGTGGCAGCATCCTACCGTACACACTGTGGCAGCATCCTACCGTACACACTGTGGCTGCATCCTACAATGCACACTGTGGCTGCACCCTACCGTACACACTGTGGCTGCATCCTACCGTACACACTGTGGCAGCATCCTAACGTACACAAAGTGGCTGCATCCTACTGTACACACTGTGGCAGCATCCTACCGTACACACTGTGGCAGCATCCTACCGTACACACTGTGGCAGCATCCTACCGTACACACTGTGGCAGCATCCTACCGTACACACTGTGGCTGCATCCTACCGTACACACTGCGGCAGCATCCTACCGTACACACTGTGGTTGCATCCTACCGTACACACTGTGGCAGCATCCTACCGTACACACTGTGGCAGCATCCTACCGTACACACTGTGTCAGCATCCTACCGTACACACTGTGGCTGCATCCTACCGTACACACTGCGGCAGCATCCTACCGTACACACTGTGGCTGCATCCTACCGTACACACTGTGGCAGCATCCTACCGTACACACTGTGGCAGCATCCTACCGTACACACTGTGGCAGCATCCTACCGTACACACTGTGGCTGCATCCTACAATACACACTGTTGCTGCATCCTACCGTACACACTGTGGCTGCATCCTACCGTACACACTGTGGCAGCATCCTACCATACACACTGTGGCAGCATCCTACCGTACACAATGTGGCTGCATCCTACCGTACACACTGTGGCAGCATCCTACCATACACACTGTGGCAGCATCCTACCGTACACAATGTGGCTGCATCCTACCGTACACACTGTGGCAGCATCCTAACGTACACAAAGTGGCTGCATCCTACTGTACACCCTGTGGCAGCATCCTACCGTACACACTGTGGCAGCATCCTACCGTACACACTGTGGCAGCATCCTACCGTACACACTGTGGCAGCATCCTACCGTACACACTGTGGCAGCATCCTACCGTACACACTGTGGCAGCATCCTACCGTACACACTGTGTCAGCATCCTACCGTACACACTGTGGCTGCATCCTACCGTACACACTGAGGTAGCATCCTACCGTACACACTGTGGCTGCATCCTACCGTACACACTGTGGCAGCATCCTACCGTACACACTGTGGAAGCATCCTACCGTACACACTGTGTCAGCATCCTACCGTACACACTGTGGCAGCATCATACCGTACACACTGTGGCAGCATCCTACCGTACACACTGTGGCAGCATCCTACCGTACACACTGTGGCAGCATCCTACCGTACACACTGTGGCAGCATCCTACCGTACACACTGTGGCAGCATCCTACCGTACACACTGTGGCTGCATTCTAATTATCCCTATGCAGTGCCCTGCTTTGAACCAGGGCCCATATGGCTCTCATCATAAGTAGTACACTACCTATAGGGACAATTGTATTTGGGACACAGTCAATATGTCAGTTCATTATAAAACATTAGAATGTGAACAGTCTCACACAGAACCGGTACCACTGTCAAATAATGGTAATAATGGTACCATTTACAGATACACACACCCATACAGCCCCCCGTACAGCCACCTGTACAACCACCCATACAGCCACCCGGACTGCCACCCATACAGCCACCCGTACAGACACCCGTACAGCCCCCCGTACAGCCACCTGTACAACCACTCGTACAGCCACCCATACAGCCACCCGGACAGTCACTCGTACAGCCACCCATACAGCCACCCGTACAGCCACCCATACAGCCACCCGGACAGCCACCCATACAGCCACCCGGACAGCCACCCGGACAGCCACCCATACAGCCACCCGTACAGCCACCCGTACAGCCACCCGGACAGCCACCCGGACAGCCACCCATACAGCCACCCATACAGCCACCCATACAGCCACCCGGACAGCCACCCGGACATCCACCCATACAGCCACCCAGACAGCCACCCATACAGCCACCCATACAGCCACCCGGACAGCCACCCATACAGCCACCCATACAGCCACCCGGACAGCCACCCATACAGCCACCCGGACAGCCACCCGGACATCCACCCATACAGCCACCCATACAGCCACCCATACAGCCACCCAGACAGCCACCCATACAGCCACCCATACAGCCACCCGGACAGCCACCCATACAGCCACCCATACAGCCACCCGGACAGCCACCCATACAGCCACCAATACAGCCACCCGGACAGCCACCCATACAGCCACCCATACAGCCACCCGGACAGCCACCCATACAGCCACCCGGACAGCCACCCGGACAGCCACCCATACAGTCACCCATACAGCCACCCATACAGCCACCCGGACAGCCACCCGGACAGCCACCTGGACAGCCACCCGGACAGCCACCCGGACAGCCACCCATACAGCCACCCATACAGCCACCCGGACAGCCACCCATACAGCCACCCATACAGCCACCCGGACAGCCACCCATACAGCCACCCGGACAGCCACCCGGACAGCCACCCATACAGTCACCCATACAGCCACCCATACAGCCACCCGGACAGCCACCCGGACAGCCACCCGGACAGCCACCCGGACAGCCACCCGGACAGCCACCCGGACAGCCACCCATACAGCCACCCGGACAGCCACCCGGACAGCCACCCGGACAGCCACCCATACAGCCTCCCATACAACCACCCATACAACCACCCGTACAGCAACCTGGACAACAGAGACTAAGGTCTGTGAATAAGGTCTGTGGCTACTCAGCTCAGCCACAATGGCTATACTAAAAGGGAGTATATGGAACTAAAAAAATACTAATGTAGATTTTGCTCCCACTGTTGTCTCAGCCATACGCTGCTCATTCTGTCTAGTGGGGGAGGGGGAGTTTCAGCCACACACACGCACACGCACACGCACACACACACGCACACACACACACACAGACACACACACACACACACACGCACACACACACACACACACACACACACACACACACACACAGGCTCACAGGCACACAGGCACACAGGCACACAGGCACACACAAACACACAGGCACAAAGGCACACACACACACACACACTCAGACCCCCCCCCCCCCCCACACACATAGTGTGACGGACACACCTTAGCAAATCGGTGAATATCCGGAGAAAATCTGAGGAGATTAAAGAAAAACAACTGAAGAAAACTACCCAGATAATAAACCTCTAGTCCTAGTAGAAGTAGTAGTATTATAGAAGTAGTATAGTAGTAGTATTGTAGCAGTAGTATTGTAGTAGTATTATAGCAGTAGTATAGTAGTATTGTAGCAGT
The DNA here is from genome assembly GCF_057628025.1 of Oncorhynchus mykiss. Lineage (NCBI taxonomy): Eukaryota > Metazoa > Chordata > Actinopteri > Salmoniformes > Salmonidae > Oncorhynchus > Oncorhynchus mykiss. The sequence goes on from NC_143039.1 coordinate 78,030,162, forward strand.
AGTATTATTGTAGTATTATAGAAGTAGTATAGTAGTAGTATTGTAGTAGTAGTATTGTAGTAGTATTATAGCAGTTGTATAGTAGTAGTATTGTAGTAGTAGTATTATTGTAGTATTATAGAAGTAGTATAGTAGTAGTATTGTAGTAATAGTATTGTAGTAGTATTATAGCAGTAGTATAGTAGTAGTATTGCAGTAGTAGTATTATTGTAGTATTACAGAAGTAGTATAGTAGTAGTATTGTAGTAGTAGTATTGTAGTAGTATTATAGCAGTAGTATAGTAGTAGTATTGTGGTAGTAGTATTATTGTGGCATTATAGCAGTAGTATAGTAGTAGTATTATAGAAGCAGTATAGTAGTGGTATAGTAGCAGTAGTATTGTGGTAGTATTATAACAGTAGTATAGTAGTAGTATTGTAGTAGTAGTATTGTAGTAGTATTATAGCAGTAGTATAGTAGTAGTATTGTAGCAGTAGTATTATTGTGGTATTATATCAGTAGTATAGTAGTAGTATTATAGAAGCAGTATAGTAGTAGTATTGCAGTAGTAGTATTGTAGTAATATTATAGCAGTAGTATAGTAGTAGTATTGTAGTAGTAGTAGTATTGTAGTATTATAGCGGTAGTATAGTAGTAGTATTGCAGTAGTATTGTAGTAGTACTATTATAGCAGTATTATAGCAGTTGTACAGTAGTAGTATTGTAGTAGTATTGTAGTAACAGCAGTAGTATTATTGCGGAAGTAGCAGTATTATAGTAGTATTATAGTAGTAGTATTTTAGTAGTAGTAGTATTATACTATACTCAGTAGTAGTGGTAGTAGTATAGCAGTATTAAGGTAGTAGTATTACAGTGGTAGTAGTATAGTAGCGTTATCATAGTAGTATTATGGTAGTATTATAGTAGTATTATCGTATCGGTAGTATTATAGTAGTATTATAGTAGCATTATA
>NC_143039.1:78036114-78048614 GCF_057628025.1 Oncorhynchus mykiss
AGGGAAGTAGAAAATTGCTTGGGGATGGAGTGAGTGACACAAGATCAGTAAGGAGGGAGAAAGGGGGAGGTTAGATCTTTAGGGCTGCAGAACAGAGAGGGGGGAGATGAAGGAGTGTGGATAGAGAGAGAGGGGTAGGGAGGGGTGTTGACAGAGAGAGAGGTGTAGGGAGGGGTGATGAAGAGAGAGAGGGGTAGGGAGGGGTGTAGAAAGAGAGAGAGGGGTAGGGAGGGGTATAGAAAGAGAGAGGTGTTGAAAGAGAAAGAGGGGTAGGGAGGGGTGTAGAGAGAGAGAGAGGGGTAGGGGTGTATAAAGAGAGAGAGGGGTGTAGAAAGAGAGAGAGGGGTAGGGAGGGGTGTTGAAGAGAGAGATGGGTAGGGAGGGGTATAGAAAGAGAGAGAGGGGTAGGGAGGGGTGTTGAAAGAGAGAGACATAGGTAGGGAGGGGTGTAGAAAGAGAGAGAGGGGTAGGGAGGGGTGTTGAAGAGAGAGAGGGGTAGGGAGGGGTATAGAAAGAGAGAGACATAGGTAGGGAGGGGTATAGAAAGAGAGAGAGGGGTAGGGAGGGGTGTTGAAAGAGAGATACATAGGTAGGGAGGGGTGTAGAAAGAGAGAGAGGGGTAGGGAGGGGTGTTGAAGAGAGAGAGGGGTAGGGAGGGGTATAGAAAGAGAGAGACATAGGTAGGGAGGGGTATAGAAAGAGAGAGAGAGGGGTAGGGAGGGGTGTTGAAAGAGAGAGACATAGGTAGGGAGGGGTGTAGAAAGAGAGAGAGGGGTAGAGAGGGGTATTGAAAGAGAGAGAGGGGTAGGGAGGGGTATAGAAAGAGAGAGACATAGGTAGGGAGGAGTATAGAACGAGAGAGAGGGGTAGGGAGGGGTGTAGAAAGAGAGAGAGGGGTAGGGAGGGGTGTTGAAAGAGAGAGACATAGGTAGGGAGGGGTATAGAAAGAGAGAGACATAGGTAGGGAGGGGTGTAGAAAGAGAGAGAGAGGGGTAGGGAGGGGTGGTGAAAGAGAGAGAGAGGGGTAGGGAGGGGTGTTGAAAGAGAGAGAGGGGTAGGGAGGGGTGTAGACAGAGAGAGAGGGGTAGGGGGGTGTTGAAGTGAGAGACATAGGTAGGGAGGGGTGTAGAAAGAGAGAGAGGGGTAGGGAGGGGTGTTGAAAGAGAGAGGTGTAGAAAGAGAGAGAGAGGGGTAGGGAGGGGTGTAGAGAGAGAGAGGTGTAGAAAGAGAGAGACATAGGTTGGGAGGGGTGTTGAAAGAGAGAGAGGGGTAGGGATGGGTGTTGAAAGAGAGAGAGGGGTAGGGAGGGGTGTTGAAAGAGAGAGAGGGGTAGGGAGGGGTGTAGACAGAGAGAGAGGGGTAGGGAGAGGTGTTGAAGAGAGAGACAGGTAGGGAGGGGTGTAGAAAGAGAGAGAGGGGTAGGGAGGGGTGTTGGAAGAGAGATGTGTAGAAAGAGAGAGAGAGGGGTAGGGAGGGGTGTAGAGAGAGAGGGGGATAGGGAGTGGTGAAGAAAGAGAGAGAGGGGTAGGGAGGGGTGAAGAAAGAGAGAGAGGGGTAGGGAGGGGTATAGAAAGAGAGATATGTAGAAAGAGAGAGAGGGGTAGGGAGGGGTATAGAAAGAGAGGGGTGTTGAGAGAGAGAGGGGTATGGAGGGGTGTAGAAAGAGAGAGAGGGGTGTTGAGAGAGAGAGAGTTGTAGGGAGGGGTGTAGAAAGAGAGAAAGGGGTGTTGAGAGAGAGAGAGGGGTAGGGCGGGGTGTTGAAAGAGAGAAAGGTTTTGAGAGAGAGAGAGAGAGGGGTCGGGATGGGTGTAGAAAGAGAGAGAGGAGTGTAGAAAGAGAGAGAGGGGTAGGGAGGGTTGTTGAAAGAGAGAGAGGGGTAGGGAGGGGTGTAGAAAGAGAGAGAGGGGTAGGGAGGGGTGTAGAAAGAGAGAGAGGGGTAGGGAGGGGTGTTGAGAGAGAGAGGGGTAGGGAGGGGTGTAGAAAGAGAGAGGTGTAGAAAGAGAGAGAGGGGTAGGGAGGGGTGTAGAAAGAGAGAGAGGGGTAGGGATGGGTGTAGAAAGAGAGAGAGGGGTAGGGAGGGGTATAGAAAGAGAGAGAGCGGTAGGGAGGGGTGTTGAAAGAGAGGGGTAGGGAGGGGTATAGAAAGAGAGAGAGAGGGGTAGGGAGGGGAGTAGAAAGAGAAAGGTGTTGAAAGAGAGAGAGGGGTAGGGAGGGGTGTAGAAAGAGAGAGGTGTTGAAAGAGAGAGAGGGAAGGGAGGGGTGTAGAAAGAGAGAGGTGTTGAAAGAGAGAGAGGGGAAGGGAGGGGTGTAGAAAGAGAGAGGTGTTGAAAGAGAGAGAGGGGTAAGGAGGGGTATAGAAAGAGAAAGAGGGGTATAGAAAGCGAGAGAGGGGTAGGGAGCGGTGTAGAAAGAGAGAGGTGTAGAAAGAGAGAGGGGTAAGGAGGGGTGTAGAAAGAGAGAGAGGGGTAGGGAGGGGTGTAGAAAGATAGAGATGGGTAAGGAGGGGTATAGAAAGAGAGAGGAGTAGAGAGGGGTGTTGAAAGAGAGAGAGAGGGGTAGGGAGGTGTGTTGAAAGAGAAAGTGTGTGTGTGTTTGTGTTTCTCAGTCTCAACAGCATATCAAACAATCAACCCATTAATCACACTAATGATGATATAACACACACACACACACACACACACACACACACACACACACACACACACACACACACACACACACACACACACACCACATCTCCCTGAAACTGACTAGCCATGACGTCTAACATAATGATGGGGTGCAGGCGTTGGCTGGACGAACCTTGTCTGTTCTGAGGGCACTGTGAAAGTGGATTCATGGGTCCTGGCAGAGTTGACCCTGGTGATCAGTGATTTTGGGTCTCTGGCAGCAGAGTTGACCTTGGTGATCAGTGATTTAGGGTCCTAGCAGAGTTGACCCTTGTGATCAGTGATTTTGGGTCCTAGCAGAGTTGACCCTGGTGATCAGTGATTTTGGGTCTCTGGCAGCAGAGTTGACCCTGGTGATCAGTGATTTTAGGGTCCTTGGCAGCAGAGTTGACCCTGGTGATCAGTGATTTAGGGTCCTAGCAGAGTTGACCCTTGTGATCAGTGATTTTGGGTCTCTGGCAGCAGAGTTGACCTTGGTGATCAGTGATTTAGGGTCCTAGCAGAGTTGACCCTGGTGATCAGTGATTTTGGGTCTCTGGCAGCAGAGTTGACCCTGGTGATCAGTGATTTTAGGGTCCTTGGCAGCAGAGTTGACCCTGGTGATCAGTGATTTAGGGTCCTAGCAGAGTTGACCCTTGTGATCAGTGATTTAGGGTCCTTGGCAGCAGAGTTGATTGACCCTGATGATCAGTGATTTAGGGTCCTTGGCAGCAGAGTTGACCCTGGTGATCAGTGATTTAGGGTCCTTGGCAGCAGAGTTGACCCTGATGTTCAGTGATTTAGGGTCCTTGGCAGCAGAGTTGACCCTGGTGATCAGTGATTTAGGGTCCTTGGCAGCAGAGTTGACCCTGGTGATCAGTGATTTAGGGTCCTTGGCAGCAGAGTTGACCCTGATGTTCAGTGATTTAGGGTCCTTGGCAGCAGAGTTGACCCTGGTGATCAGTGATTTAGGGTCCTTGGCAGCAGAGTTGACCCTGGTGATCAGTGATTTAGGGTCCTTGGCAGCAGAGTTGACCCTGATGTTCAGTGATTTAGGGTCCTTGGCAGCAGAGTTGACCCTGGTGATCAGTGATTTAGGGTCTTTGGCAGCAGAGTTGACGCTGGTGATCAGTGATTTAGGGTCCTTGGCAGCAGAGTTGACCCTGGTGATCAGTGATTTAGGGTCCTTGGCAGCAGAGTTGACCCTGATGTTCAGTGATTTAGGGTCCTTGGCAGCAGAGTTGACCCTGGTGATCAGTGATTTAGGGTCTTTGGCAGCAGAGTTGACGCTGGTGATCAGTGATTTAGGGTCCTTGGCAGCAGAGTTGACCCTGATGATCAGTGATTTAGGGTCCTTGGAAGCAGAGTTGACCCTGGTGAACAGTGATTTAGGGTCCTTGGCAGCAGAGTTGACCCTGGTGATCAGTGATTTAGGGTCCTTGGCAGCAGAGTTGACCCTGGTGATCAGTGATTTAGGGTCCTTGGCAGCAGAGTTGACGCTGGTGATCAGTGATTTAGGGTCCTTGGCAGCAGAGTTGACCCTGGTGATCAGTGATTTAGGGTCCTTGGCAGCAGAGTTGACCCTGGTGATCAGTGATTTAGGGTCCTTGGCAGCAGAGTTGACCATGGTGATCAGTGATTTAGGGTCCTTGGCAGCAGAGTTGACCCTGATGATCAGTGATTTAGGGTCCTAGCAGAGTTGACCCTTGTGATCAGTGATTTTGGGTCCTAGCAGAGTTGACCCTGGTGATCAGTGATTTTGGGTCTCTGGCAGCAGAGTTGACCCTGGTGATCAGTGATTTTAGGGTCCTTGGCAGCAGAGTTGACCCTGGTGATCAGTGATTTAGGGTCCTAGCAGAGTTGACCCTTGTGATCAGTGATTTTGGGTCTCTGGCAGCAGAGTTGACCTTGGTGATCAGTGATTTAGGGTCCTAGCAGAGTTGACCCTGGTGATCAGTGATTTTGGGTCTCTGGCAGCAGAGTTGACCTTGGTGATCAGTGATTTTAGGGTCCTTGGCAGCAGAGTTGACCCTGGTGATCAGTGATTTAGGGTCCTAGCAGAGTTGACCCTTGTGATCAGTGATTTAGGGTCCTTGGCAGCAGAGTTGATTGACCCTGATGATCAGTGATTTAGGGTCCTTGGCAGCAGAGTTGACCCTGGTGATCAGTGATTTAGGGTCCTTGGCAGCAGAGTTGACCCTGATGTTCAGTGATTTAGGGTCCTTGGCAGCAGAGTTGACCCTGGTGATCAGTGATTTAGGGTCCTTGGCAGCAGAGTTGACCCTGGTGATCAGTGATTTAGGGTCCTTGGCAGCAGAGTTGACCCTGATGTTCAGTGATTTAGGGTCCTTGGCAGCAGAGTTGACCCTGGTGATCAGTGATTTAGGGTCCTTGGCAGCAGAGTTGACCCTGGTGATCAGTGATTTAGGGTCCTTGGCAGCAGAGTTGACCCTGATGTTCAGTGATTTAGGGTCCTTGGCAGCAGAGTTGACCCTGGTGATCAGTGATTTAGGGTCTTTGGCAGCAGAGTTGACGCTGGTGATCAGTGATTTAGGGTCCTTGGCAGCAGAGTTGACCCTGGTGATCAGTGATTTAGGGTCCTTGGCAGCAGAGTTGACCCTGATGTTCAGTGATTTAGGGTCCTTGGCAGCAGAGTTGACCCTGGTGATCAGTGATTTAGGGTCTTTGGCAGCAGAGTTGACGCTGGTGATCAGTGATTTAGGGTCCTTGGCAGCAGAGTTGACCCTGATGATCAGTGATTTAGGGTCCTTGGAAGCAGAGTTGACCCTGGTGAACAGTGATTTAGGGTCCTTGGCAGCAGAGTTGACCCTGGTGATCAGTGATTTAGGGTCCTTGGCAGCAGAGTTGACCCTGGTGATCAGTGATTTAGGGTCCTTGGCAGCAGAGTTGACGCTGGTGATCAGTGATTTAGGGTCCTTGGCAGCAGAGTTGACCCTGGTGATCAGTGATTTAGGGTCCTTGGCAGCAGAGTTGACCCTGGTGATCAGTGATTTAGGGTCCTTGGCAGCAGAGTTGACCATGGTGATCAGTGATTTAGGGTCCTTGGCAGCAGAGTTGACCCTGATGATCAGTGATTTAGGGTCCTAGCAGAGTTGACCCTGATGATCAGTGATTTAGGGTCCTTGGCAGCAGAGTTGACCCTGGTTATCAGTGATTTAGGGTCCTTGGCAGCAGAGTTGACCCTGGTGATCAGTGATTTAGGGTCCTTGGAAGCAGAGTTGACCCTGGTGAACAGTGATTTAGGGTCCTTGGCAGCAGAGTTGACCCTGATGATCAGTGATTTAGGGTCCTTGGCAACAGAGTTAACCGTGGTGATCAATGATTTAGGATCCTAGCAGAGTTGACCCTGGTGATCAGTGATTTAGAGTCCTTGGCAGCAGAGTTTACCGTGGTGATCAATGATTTAGGGTCCTAGCAGAGTTGACCCTGGTGATCAGTGATTTAGGGTCCTTGGCAGCAGAGTTGACCCTGGTGATCAGTGATTTAGGGTCCTTGGCAGCAGAGTTGACCCTGGTGATCAGTGATTTAGGGTCCTTGGCAGCAGAGTTGACGCTGGTGATCAGTGATTTAGGGTCCTAGGCAGCAGAGTTGACGCTGGTGATCAGTGATTTAGGGTCCTAGGCAGCAGAGTTGACCCTGGTGATCAGTGATTTAGGGTCCTAGGCAGCAGAGTTGACCCTGATGATCAGTGATTTAGGGTCCTTGGCAGCAGGGTTGACCCTGATGATCAGTGATTTAGGGTCCTAGCAGAGTTCATTCATTATTTTGTTCCTTCTCTTTGAGGATAATAGAGCTGTTTCACTCTTTCTCTCCTGTGTCTCTGATGTGTGTGAGAGGCAGACCAGAATTAAAGGCTTTCGTGTTGTCCTCTGCTTTGGATTTCTCAAGATACTGAAGTGTCCCATTGTGACATCATCACTTCCAACTTACAGACATTCTCTGTAAGTGAAATCAAGCTACTTTTGACACAAATCAGCTAATAACTCCACTTTCCAATGACTTAGACAAAATATGGCAAGTTCTTCAGCTTCGCCTACCTCTCTGCTACTCAAATCTGGAGTTTGGAGAAAAAATGATATTCACATCAAAAGTTACAGCAGTTTAAGTAACAGCACCAACATCACTCAACCAAATCAGCTAAGTCAATCAAAGGTCATCGATCATGTTCTGGTGCTGTTAGAGAACGATAACCCTTTCCCCTCTCCTCCCTCACCAGCTGTACTGCCTCGTACACACACACCTTTCCCTTCTCCTCCCTCTTCAGCTGTACTGCCTCGTACACACACACCTTTCCCCTCTCCTCCCTCTTCAGCTGTACTGCCTCGTACACACACACCTTTCCCTTCTCCTCCCTCTTCAGCTGTACTGCCTCGTACACACACACCTTTCCCCTCTCCTCCCTCTTCAGCTGTACTGCCTCGTACACACACCCCTTTCCCCTCTCCTCCCTCTTCAGCTGTACTGCCTCGTACACACACACCTTTCCCCTCTCCTCCCTCATCAGCTGTACTGCCTCATACACACACACCTTCCCCCTCTCCTCCCTCATCAGCTGTACTGCCTCATGCACACACACCTTTCCACTCTCCTCCCTCTTCAGCTGTACTGCCTCCTACACACACACCTTTCCCCTCTCCTCCCTCATCAGCTGTACTGCCTCATGCATTAATGAAGCACTTACTTATTCAAATCAATGTGCTTCACGTGAACTGATTACATAGATTAACATCTACTTCACACTTATCACATGGTATGAGATCTACTTCACACTTATCACATGGTATGAGATCTACTTCACCCTTATCACATGGTATGAGATCTACTTCACCCTTATCACATGGTTTGATGAAGCAACAGAGTTGATGTGTCGACAGGTTTCCATCACTTCCTGTGCATGAATCACTAGCACACAACTGGTATCATAGGGGAAACATTCAGTCGACTATTGGCCTTCAACCTTTTTTGATATGATAGTTAACGCTTCATCTCCATCGCCAAGCAACGGATGCATTCCAATTGGCACCCCTTTCCCTTTGTAGTGCACTAATATTGACCAGAGCCCTGCCAGAGAAGTGTTCTATTTAGAGAATAGGGTGCCATGTGGGACACTCCCAAGGACTACGTCAAGGACGATGGTTTCAGCATGACTATATTCTAGATACCAGCCACTGCTTTCCTATTTAACACTCCCTCATTCTCTGGATTGTAAGATTGGAATGAGGCCAACATTATTTATTTTTAAAGCTTAGAGAAATTATTTTGGGATGCAATACGAGGAGAAATACTTAGAGCCGAGATAAATTATTTTGGGAAGGATCTTTCATTCATTGTGCTGATTTTTATGGGCAGAAATGAAATGAAGATAAGCCCAAATGAACTGAAGATAAGTCACAAATGAACTGAAGATAAGTCCCAAATGAACTGAAGATAAGTCCCAAATGAACTGAAGATAAGTCCCAAATGAACTGAAGATAAGTCCCAAATGAACTGAAGATAAGCCCCAAATGAACTGAAGATAAGCCCCAAATGAAATGAAGATAAGCCCCAAATGAACTGAAGATAAGCCCAAATGAACTGAAGATAAGCCCCAAATGAAATGAAGATAAGTCCCAAATGAAATGAAGATAAGTCCCAAATGAACTGAAGATAAGTCCCAAATGAACTGAAGATAAGCCCCAAATGAACTGAAGATAAGTCCCAAATGAACTGAAGATAAGCCCAAATGAACTGAAGATAAGTCCCAAATGAACTGAAGATAAGTCCCAAATGAACTGAAGATAAGCCCAAATGAACTGAAGATAAGTCCCAAATGAACTGAAGATAAGTCCCAAATGAACTGAAGATAAGCCCCAAATGAACTGAAGATAAGTCCCAAATGAACTGAAGATAAGCCCCAAATGAAATGAAGATAAGCCCCAAATGAAATTAAGATAAGCCCCAAATGAAATTAAGATAAGCCCCAAATGAAATGAAGATAAGCCCCAAATGAAATTAAGATAAGCCCCAAATGAAATTAAGATAAGCCCCAAATGAACTCTAATTCAAGTTAATCTAACTGAATGGATCCTTGTACCTGCTTCTCAGATATAGGACTGGTGGTGTGTGCTTGCGCGCGTGTGTATATGGGTGGGTGTGTTGGCATTCGTGCCGGGGTGCGTGTGTGTTGTGTGTGTCCAATAGGAAACTCTATAAAACACCTCTTGATGAAGCATTTATAATGCATTGAATCACAGACATAGCGCATGATAAGACTTGCTATAAGCATTCGTAGCAGCTCATGGCAACTTAAAACAGTATTTGATGCAATAAAGCTTTATCCATTAATGCATCAATTAATACATGGGAATTGGTAAAGGTATACATTGGTATACAATCATAGAAAATGTACCGACTTCGGGCGGCGTTGGTGCCTCTCCTTGTTCGGGCGGCGTTGGTGCCTCTCCTTGTTCGGGCGGCGTTGGTGCCTCTCCTTGTTCGGGCGGCGTTGGTGCCTCTCCTTGTTCGGGCGGCGTTGGTGCCTCTCCTTGTTCGGGCGGCGTTGGTGCCTCTCCTTGTTCGGGCGGCGTTGGTGCCTCTCCTTGTTCGGGCGGCGTTGGTGCCTCTCCTTGTTCGGGCGGCGTTCGGCGATCGTCGTCACTGGCTTTCTAGCTGCCACCGATCCACGTTTCTGTTTTCCATTTGTTTTGTCTCGATTGTTCACACCTGGTTCCTATTAAGTTATTATTATTTCCCTATTTAACCCTCTGGTTCTCATGATGTTTTGTGCGTCATTGTTCCTGGTTTTGTGTTAGTCTTCTGTGTCATGGTGTGTTTTTCCCGGCGTGGAATTGATGGTTGATTATTTTTCAGAGTAAAGTACGTTATTTGACTCAGTTCTGTGTCCTGCGCCTGACTGCGTCCTCACCTCTGCAAACTGACACTTGACAGAAAAAGGGTTCTTTGGCTGAACCCATAGGACCAGGTAGACCCTTTTGGGTTCCAGGTTGAAACCCTTTGTGGAATAGGTTCTACATTGAACCCAAAATTGTTCTACATGGAACCAAAAAGGTTCTACCTGGAACCAAAGAACCGGAACCAAAGGGGTTCTACCTGGAACTAAAATGGGTTCTTCAACGGGTTCTCCTATGGGGACAGCCAAATAACCATTTTAGGTACTAGATAGCATCTACCACATAGACCATAACAACCCTATGTAACTAGCCTCCACCAGACATCTATCAGACCAGACCTCCACCAGACCTCTACCAGACCTCTACCAGACATCTATCAGACCAGACCTCTACCAGACCTCTACCAGACCTCCACCAGACCTCTACTAGACATCTATCAGACCAGACCTCTACCAGACCTCCACCAGACATCTATCAGACCAGACCTCCACCAGACCTCTACCAGACCTCTACCAGACCTCTACCAGACATCTATCAGACCAGACCTCTACCAGACCTCTACCAGACCTCTACCAGACCTCTACTAGACATCTATCAGACCAGACCTCCACCAGACCTATACCAGACCTCTACCAGACCTCTACTAGACATCTATCAGACCAGACCTCCACCAGACCTCTACCAGACCTCTACCAGACCTCTACCAGACATCTATCAGACCAGACCTCCACCAGACCTCTACCAGACCTCTAACAGACCTCTACCAGACCTCAACCAGACCAGACCTCTAACAGACCTCTACCAGACCTCTACCAGACCTCTACCAGACCTCCACCAGACATCTATCAGACCAGACCTCCACCAGACCTATACCAGACCTCTACCAGACCTCTACCAGACATCTATCAGACCAGACCTCTACCAGACCTCTACCAGACCTCTACCAGACCTCCACCAGACATCTATCAGACCAGACCTCCACCAGACCTATACCAGACCTCTACCAGACCTCTACTAGACATCTATCAGACCAGACCTCCACCAGACCTATACCAGACCTCTACCAGACCTCTACTAGACATCTATCAGACCAGACCTCTACCAGACCTCTACCAGACCTCCACCAGACCTCTACCAGACCTCTACCAGACCAGACCTCTACCAGACCTCTACCAGACCAGACCTCCACCAGACATCTATCAGACCAGACCTCTACCAGACCTCTACCAGACCTCTACCAGACCTCCACCAGACATCTATCAGACCAGACCTCTACCAGACCTCTACCAGACCTCCACCAGACATCTATCAGACCAGACCTCTACCAGACCTCTACCAGACCAGACCTCCACCAGACCTATACCAGACCTCTACCAGACCTCCACCAGACATCTATCAGACCAGACCTCTACCAGACCTCTACCAGACCTCTACCAGACCTCCACCAGACATCTATCAGACCAGACCTCTACCAGACCTCTACCAGACCTCTACCAGACCAGACCTCTACCAGACCTCTACCAGACCAGACCTCCACCAGACCTATACCAGACCTCTACCAGACCTCCACCAGACATCTATCAGACCAGACCTCTACCAGACCTCTACCAGACCTCTACCAGACCTCCACCAGACATCTATCAGACCAGACCTCCACCAGACCTCTACCAGACCTCTACCAGACCTCTACCAGACCAGACCTCTACCAGACCTCTACCAGACCACACAAAAACCTTATTGAGTCTCAGACACTGCCCGGTTGTGTGATCACTGGCTGTTGCTTTAATTCCTCCAGAGACAAACTGGAGACCGACTGTGGATGAACTACACATGGCACCCTATTCTACATATAGTGCACTAATTCCCATAGGGCTCAAAAGTAGAGCACTATAAAGGGAATAGGGTGTCATTTGAGGACACAGCCCGTGAAGCGGTAGCTGTTGTGTTGGGACAGATGTGATGCTGGGTTAGCTGTTGTGTTGGGACAGATGTGATGCTGGGTTAGCTGTTGTGTTGGGACAGATGTGATGCTGGGTTAGCTGTTGTGTTGGGACAGATGTGATGCTGGGTTAGGGTTGTGATACAGACAGACAGATGTGATGCTGGGTTAGCTGTTGTGTTGGGACAGATGTGATGCTGGGTTAGCTGTTGTGTTGGGACAGATGTGATGCTGGGTTAGCTGTTGTGTTAGGACAGATGTGATGCTGGGTTAGCTGTTGTGTTGGGACAGATGTGATGCTGGGTTAGCTGTTGTGTTGGGACAGATGCGATGCTGGGTTAGCTGTTGTGTTGGGACAGATGTGATGCTGGGTTAGCTGTTGTGTTGGGACAGATGTGATGCTGGGTTAGCTGTTGTGTTGGGACAGATGTGATGCTGGGTTAGCTGTTGTGTTGGGACAGATGTGATGCTGGGTTAGCTGTTGTGTTGGGACAGATGTGATGCTGGGTTAGCTGTTGTGTTGGGACAGATGTGATGCTGGGTTAGCTGTTGTGTTGGGACAGATGTGATGCTGGGTTAGCTGTTGTGTTGGGATAGATGTGATGCTGGGTTAGCTGTTGTGTTGGGACAGATGTGATGCTGGGTTAGCTGTTGTGTTGGGACAGTTGTGATGCTGGGTTAGCTGTTGTGTTGGGACAGATGTGATGCTGGGTTAGCTGTTGTGTTGGGACAGATGTGATGCTGGGTTAGCTGTTGTGTTGGGACAGATGTGATGCTGGGTTAGCTGTTGTGTTGGGACAGATGTGATGCTGGGTTAGCTGTTGTGTTGGGACAGATGTGATGCTGGGTTAGGGTTGTGATACAGACAGACAGATGTGATGCTGGGTTAGCTGTTGTGTTGGGACAGATGTGATGCTGGGTTAGCTGTTGTGTTGGGACAGATGTGATGCTGGGTTAGCTGTTGTGTTGGGACAGATGTGATGCTGGGTTAGCTGTTGTGTT
>NC_143039.1:78053614-78071114 GCF_057628025.1 Oncorhynchus mykiss
GCTGGGGGAAACAGGAAACCTGACTCAGTTACACCAGCTCTGTCAGGAGGAATGGGCTAAAATTCAACCAAATTATTGTGGGAAGCTTGTGGAAGGCTACCCGAAACGTTTGACCCAAGTTAAACAATTTAAAGGCAATGCTACCAAATACTAATTGAGAGTAGAGAGACTGAGAGTAGAGTGAGTGAGAGTGGAGAGAGAGTGAGAGTAGAGAGAGTGAGAGTGGAGAGAGTGAGAGTGGAGAGAGTGAGAGTAGAGAGAGTGAGAGTAGAGAGAGTGAGAGTAGAGAGAGTGAGAGTGTTTAGAGTGAGAGTGGAGAGAGTGAGAGTGGAGAGAGTGAGAGTAGAGAGACTGAGAGTAGAGTGAGTGAGAGTGGAGAGAGAGTGAGAGTAGAGAGAGTGAGAGTGGAGAGAGTGAGAGTGGAGAGAGTGAGAGTAGAGAGAGTGAGAGTAGAGAGAGTGAGAGTAGAGAGAGCGAGAGTAGAGAGAGTGAGAGTGGAGAGAGTGAGAGTGGAGAGAGTGAGAGTGGAGAGAGTGAGAGTGTTTAGAGTGAGAGTGTTTAGAGTGAGAGTAGAGAGAGTGAGAGTGTTTAGAGTGAGAGTAGAGAGAGTTTGAGTGGAGAGAGTGAGAGTGGAGAGAGTGAGAGTGGAGAGAGTGAGAGTGTTTAGAGTGAGTGTAGAGAGAGTGAGAGTGGAGAGAGTGAGAGTAGAGAGAGTGAGAGTGTTTAGAGTGAGAGTAGAGAGAGTGAGAGTGGAGAGAGTGAGAGTGTTTAGAGTGAGAGTAGAGAGAGTGAGAGTAGAGAGAGCTGCTTTTAACAACTACTACACATGTATCTGTGGCAACACACACACACACACACACACACACACACACACACACACACACACACACATTGATTTCTTCATGCAGTGAGTACAAGGCTGACCTCTGGACTAGTAAAAAGGAGATATGTGTGTGTGTGTGTGTGTGTGTGTGTGTGTGTGTGTGTGTGTGTGTGTGTGTGTGTGTGTGTGTGTGAGTGTGTGTGTGTGTGTGTGTGTGTGTGTGTGTGTGAATTACAGAACATTATCCAGGCTGTGAGCTATGGAACAACAGAGGGATAAATGAGTTGGACTGGGACCAGAGAGACCAGGGACAGAGAGAGGTAGAGGGAGGAGGAGGGAGGGAGGAAGGGATGGAGAGAGAGGTAAAGGGAGGAGGAGGGAGGGAGGAAGGGATGGAGAGAGAGGTAGAGGGAGGAAGGAGGGAGGGAGGAAGGGATGGAGAGAGAGGTAGAGGGAGGAGGAAGGAGGGAGGAAGGGATGGAGAGAGAGGTAGAGGGAGGATGAGAGAGGTAGGTAAAGTGATGGAGAGAGAGAGATGGGAAGGGAGAGATAGAGATGGGAAGGGATGGGGAGAGAGAGGGGAAGAGATGGAGAGAGGGAGGTAGGGAGGGAGAGATAGGTAGAAATGGAGAGAGGGAGGTAGGGAGGGAGAGAGAGGTAGAGATGGAGGGATTAGAGAGAGGTAGAGATGGAGGGGATAGAGAGAGGTGGAGATGAGGGCATGGAGAGAGAGAGACAGAAAAAGTGATGGAGAGAGAGAGATGGGAAGGGAGAGGTAGTGATGGGAAGGGATGGGGAGAAAGAGGGGAAGAGATGGAGAGAGGTAGAGATGGAGGGATTAGAGAGAGGTAGAGATGGAGGGGATAGAGAGAGGTAGAGATGGGAAGGGATGGGGAGAGAGAGGGAAAGAGATGGAGAGAGGTAGAGATGGAGGGGATAGAGAGAGGTAGAGATGGAGGGGATAGAGAGACTAGTTAGTGTTCAGATTCCCCTCCCCACTCAGACTAGTTAGTGTTCAGATTTCCCCTCCCCACTCAGACTAGTTAGTGTTCAGATTTCCCCTCCCCACTCAGACTAGTTAGTGTTCAGATTCCCCTCCCCACTCCCCTTCCCACTCAGACTAGTTAGTGTTCAGATTCCCCTCCCCACTCCCCTTCCCACTCAGACTAGTTAGTGTTCAGATTTCCCCTCCCCACTCAGACTAGTTAGTGTTCAGATTTCCCCTCCCCACTCAGACTAGTTAGTGTTCAGATTTCCCCTCCCCACTCAGACTAGTTAGTGTTCAGATTTCCCCTCCCCACTCAGACTAGTTAGTGTTCAGATTTCCCCTCCCCACTCAGACTAGTTAGTGTTCAGATTTCCCCTCCCCACTCAGACTAGTTAGTGTTCAGATACCCCTCCCCACTCAGACTAGTTAGTGTTCAGATTTCCCCTCCCCACTCAGACTAGTTATTGTTCAGATTTCCCCTCCCCACTCAGACTAGTAAGTGTTCAGATTCCCCTCCCCACTCAGACTAGTTAGTGTTCAGATACCTCTCCCCACTCAGACTAGTTAGTGTTCAGATTTCCCCTCCCCATTCAGACTAGTTAGTGTTCAGATTTCCCCTCCCCACTCAGACTAGTTAGTGTTCAGATTTCCCCTCCCCACTCAGACTAGTTAGTGTTCAGATTTCACCTCCCCACTCCCCTCCCCAATCAGACTAGTTAGTGTTCAGATTTCCCCTCCCCAATCAGACTAGTTAGTGTTCAGATTTCCCCTCCCCACTCAGACCAGACAGGAACATTTTAGTGCTTGAGGAATTACTCTTTTCTAAGAATCTATTATTGTTGTATATTGGTAACCATATTAATTCAAAAACATTCCCAGTAAGGTACTTACTTATTGTTAGCCAGAAATGATTTGATACTGAGATAAAAACGTCTGCATTGGGCCTTTAAACTAAATCAAACAGGTCACAGAGAGTTTACAGAGGCTGGGTTTTTTATCACTCCAGGTCCTCTTAGTTATTCCTGAGTACGTTTCCCTTCCCTTCGACGATGCAGACACAAACGTCTGGAATGAATTCAACCTACTGTTCCTTCCTTCCTTTTCTCTGTCTACTTCCTCCATCCGTTTTCCTCCTCTCTCCGTCGACCTCCTCTCTCTGTCTACCTCCTCTCTCCGTCTACCTCCTCTCTCTGTCTCCCCCGCCTCTGTCTACCTCCTCTCTCCGTCTACCGCCTCTCTCTGTCTACCTCCTCTCTCCGTCTACCTCCTCTCTCCGTCTACCTCCTCTCTCTGTCTCCTCTCTCTGTCTACCTCCTCTCTCCGTCTACCTCCTCTCTCTGTCTCCATCTATCTCCTCTCTCTGTCTACCTCCTCTCTCCGTCTACCTCCTCTCTCTGTCTCCATCTATCTCCTCTGTCTGTCTACCTCCTCTCTCCATCTACCTCCTCTCTCTGTCTCCGTCTACCTCCTCTTCCTGTCTACCTCCTCTCTCCGTCTACCTCCTCTCTCTGTCTATCTCCTCTCTCCGTCTACCTCCTTTCTCCGTCTACCTCCTCTCTCTGTCTATCTCCTCTCTCGGTCTACTTCCTCTCTCCGTCTACCTCCTCTCTCCGTCTACCTCCTCTCTCTGTCTATCTCCTCTCTCGGTCTACTTCCTCTCCTCCGTCTATCTCCTCTCTCCGTCTACCTCCTCTCTCCGTCTACCTCCTCTCTCCGTCTACCTCCTCTCTCCGTCTACCTCCTCTCTCCGTCTATCTCCTCTCTCTGTCTCCATTTATCTCCTCTCTCCGTCTACCTCCTCTCTCCGTCTACCTCCTCTCTCCGTCTACCTCCTCTCTCTGTCTACCTCCTCTCTCCGTCTACCTCCTCTCTCTGTCTCCATCTATCTCCTCTCTCCGTCTATCTCCTCTCTCCGTCTACCTCCTCTCTCCGTCTACCTCCTCTCTCCGTCGACCTCCTCTCTCCGTCGACCTCCTCTCTCCGTCGACCTCCTCTCTCTGTCTCCGTCTATCTCCTCTCTCGGTCTTCCTCCTCTCTCGGTCTTCCTCCTCTCTCGGTCTACCTCCTCTCTCGGTCTACCTCATCTCTCTGTCGACCTCTCACCGTCGACCTCCTCTCTCCGTCTACCTCCTCTCTCTGTCTACCTCCTCTCTCTGTCTACCTCCTCTCTCTGTCTACCTCCTCTCTCTGTCTACCTCCTCTCTCTGCTGATAATGTACGGCTTAGATTTCAGAAGAGGTGAACTGAGGTGAAAACGTTGTCCCTCTCTCTTCCTCTGTCTCTCTCCCACTCTCTTCCTCTCTTTCCCTCTCTCTTCCTCTCTCTCCCTCTCTCTTCCTCTCTCTTCCTCTGTCTCTCCCCCTCTCTCTCCCACTCTCTTCCTCTCTCTCCCACTCTCTTCCTCTCTCTCCCTCTCTCTTCCTCTCTCTTCCTCTGTCTCTCCCCCTCTCTCTCCCTCTCTCTTCCTCTCTCTCCCTCTCTCTTCCTCTCTCTCCCTCTCTCTTCCTCTCTCTCCCACTCTCCTCCTCTCTCTCCCTCTCTCTTCCTCTATCTCTCCCCCTCTCTCTCCCACTCTCTTCCTCTCTCTCCCTCTCTCTTCCTCTCTCTCCCTCTCTCTTCCTCTCTCTTCCTCTGTCTCTCCCCCTCTCTCTCCCACTCTCTTCCTTTCTCTTCCTCCCTCTTCCTCTCTCTTCCTCTCTCTTCCTCTGTCTCTCTCCCACTATCTTCCTCTCTTTCCCTCTCTCTTCCTCTCTCTCCCTCTCTCTTCCTCTCTCTTCCTCTGTCTCTACCCTCTCTCTCCCACTCTCTTCCTCTCTCTCCCTCTCTCTTCCTCTCTCTTCCTCTCTCTCCCACTCTCTTCCTCTCTCTCTCTCTTCCTCTCTCCCCCTCTCTCTCCCTCTCTCTTACTCTCTCTCCCTCTCTCTTCCTCTTACATAAAAAACACAAGTGGAAAATTACGTAAAATAATGTGGTTTTGGAACACTTCACATTTGATGTGTCACCTGTTGCTTTACGTGTTGTCACATGCTATCACAATAACTTCACACGGGGTCATGTGATCACATGAAATTCACATGGTTATTTTTCTCTCTCTCTCTCTCTGAATAATTTATTGGGATGAGAGAACTGTCATCGTGTTTAATCAAAGTATTCTCGGATCTCTTCTCTGCATGGATATAGTTGTGTGTTACTGTGTGTCTGTTTGTGTTTGTGTGTGTGTGTGTCTGTGTGTGTGTGTGTGTCTCTGTGTGTGTTATCACACTTCCTGGCTTGACAGGAACAGACTAATCCTCCCTGTGGGAGACATCTCACATCCAGAGAGAGAGAGAGAGAGAGAGAAAGAGAGAAAGAGAGAAAGAGAGAGAGAGAGAGAGAGAGAGAGAGAGAGGGAGAGATGGAGAGATGGAGAGAGACAGAGTGAGCGGGAGGGATAGAGAGATCGTGAGATGGAGAGAGAGAGATGGTGAGATGGAGAGAGAGATGGTGAGATAGAGAGAGAAGGGAGAGAGAAGAGAGAGAGAGAGAGAGAGAAGGGAGAGAGAGAGTGATAGGAGATAAGAGTTTGGTCCTTATGGGGGATGTAAATTGGGATAATCCTTGTATCCTATTGTCTTCCCTGCTTCATGAAAGAGCCTTAATGAGGAGAGCTTTGGAGTGTTGGGGCACAATCAGGGGGACGAGGATAAAGAGATGGAGAGAAGTGATGGAGCGGGAGGAAGGGGGGGAGAGAGAGAGAGAGAGACAGGAAGTTGTACGTCCGTCTCACAGGTCTGTCTCACTTGACTGTCTGCCTTCCCCTTGCTCTGTTAATAATTGTCCCCCATTATAAAATAGACAGTGGACTATGGATCTGTCTCCGTACGAACGTACCAACTGTTCGTCCGGACGTTAATCACACGCAATATCTCACTGGCCCGATTTTAACCAAAGTTAATCATGCCATGGATATCCAGTATTTACACTTATTGGCCCAAAGGGGGGCCGCTATAATAGTCAACTGAATTTACAAACTTTGGACATTTTCTCCTAACTCCTTTGAGTGACATACTGCATCTGCTCATGAGAAGACAGAAGGTTCGTCCGATTCACAAAAGAGGAACATTTTGACAGCTATAGGCATCAGACCATTAATTTTTTTATATTTTTTTTATTGGTTACCTGGTTTTATTTAACCAGGTAGGCTAGTTGAGAACAAGTTCTCATTTACAACTGCGACCTGGGGGCAGTGTTTATTTTTGTCAAAGGGGAATAATCACACGTATTGTCGTAGCGAAAATGGAAGCCATTTTGTTTCCAACAAAGAGATAAAAGACTTGATTGTTTTTCTCTTATTAATCCACCAGTTTGAATAATTGCCACTAATGGATTGTTCCCAAGGGCTCCCTGCATCACTGGTTGAGGGGGGGGGGGGGGCATCATGTTTACTATTGCCTTGTTCATCATTTCATCGTTCTTTACTCTATCTCTGTCCGTCCATCTGTCTGCTTCCTGTGTGATGTCACGCTTGTAAATGTCAGATAGTTGACTAACACAGTTCCCTGGTTTTAGGGATGAAGAGGATGAAGAGCAGGAGATGAGGAAGTGTAGATAGCATTCATGTACATTATAGTGTGTGTGTCTGTGTGTGTGTGTGTGTGTGTGTGTGCGCGCGCGCGCCCTGAGGGAGAGCAGGCTGGCATATTCAAGCCATTCTGATCCTCCCACAGTGACCTACGATAACAGACAATAACAGTGCCAGCTGATCCAACACGTGCAGAAACACACACGCACCTAACTGCACTAGAGCGAGTGAGTGTGAGAGAGAGAGAGACCAACAGAGAGGAGGGGGGGAGGCAGTGAGGAGGCAGAGACAAGCGAGAGAGGAGGCGGAGAGGAGGTGGAGAGGAGGGAGAGAGGAGGGAGAGACGAGGGAGAGAGGAGGGAGAGAGGAGGGAGATACAAGGCAGAGAGGAGGGAGATACGAGGCAGAGAGGAGGCAGATACGAGGGAGATACAAGGCAGAGAGGAGGCAGAGAGGAGGCAGAGAGGAGGCAGAGAGGAGGGAGAGAGGAGGGAGAGAGGAGGCAGAGAGGAGGGAGATACGAGGCAGAGAGGAGGGAGAGAGGAGGGAGAGAGGAGGGAGACACGAGGCAGAGAGGAGGGAGATACGAGGCAGAGAGGAGGCAGAGAGGAGGGAGATACGAGGCAGAGAGGAGGGAGATACGAGGCAGAGAGGAGGCAGAGAGGAGGGAGAGAGGAGGGAGAGAGGAGGGAGAGAGGAGGCAGAGAGGAGGGAGAGAGGAGGCAGAGAGGAGGGAGAGAGGAGGCAGAGAGGAGGGAGATACGAGGGAGAGAGGAGGCAGAGAGGAGGGAGAGAGGAGGCAGAGAGGAGGGAGAGACGAGGCAGAGAGGAGGGAGAAAGGAGGGAGAGAGGAGGCAGAGAGGAGGGACAGAGGAGGCAGAGAGGAGGGAGATACGAGGGAGAAAGGAGGCAGAGAGGAGGCAGGGAGGAGGGAGAGAGGAGGTAGAGAGGAGGGAGATACAAGGCAGAGAGGAGGCTGAGAGGAGGGAGAGAGGAGGGAGAGAGGAGGGAGAGAGGAAGGAGAGAGGAGGCAGAGAGGAGGGAGAGAGGAGGCAGAGAGGAGGGAGATACGAGGGAGAGAGGAGGCAGAGAGGAGGGAGAGAGGAGGCAGAGAGGAGGGAGTGAGGAGGCAGAGAGGAGGGAGAGAGGAGGCAGAGAGGAGGGAGATACGAGGCAGAGAGGAGGGAGATACGAGGCAGAGAGGAGGCAGAGAGGAGGGAGAGAGGAGGCAGAGAGGAGGGAGAGAGGAGGCAGAGAGGAGGGAGAGAGGAGGCAGAGAGGAGGGAGATACGAGGGAGAGAGGAGGCAGAGAGGAGGCAGGGAGGAGGGAGAGAGGAGGCAGAGAGGAGGGAAGGAGGAGGGAGAGAGGAGGCAGAGAGGAGGGAGAGAGGAGGGAGAGAGGAGGCAGAGAGGAGGCAGAGAGGAGGGAGAGAGGAGGGAGAGAAGAGGCAGAGAGGAGGGCGATACGAGGCAGAGAGTAGGGAGATACGAGGCAGAGAGGAGGGAGAGAGGGGGGAGAGAGGAGGCAGAGAGGAGGGAGAGAGGAGGCAGAGAGAGGAGGGAGAGAGGAGGCAGAGAGGAGGGAGATACGAGGGAGAGAGGAGGCAGAGAGGAGGCAGAGAGGAGGGAGAGAGGAGACAGAGAGGAGGGAAGGAGGAGGGAGAGAGGAAGCAGAGAGGAGGCAGAGAGGAGGGAGAGAGGAGGGAGAGAGGAGGGAGAGAGGAGGCAGAGAGGAGGGAGATACGAGGCAGAGAGGAGGCAGAGAGGAGGGAGAGAGGAGGCAGAGAGGAGGGAGAGAGGAGGCAGAGAGGAGGGAGAGAGGAGGCAGAGAGGAGGGAGATACGAGGGAGAGAGGAGGCAGAGAGGAGGGAGAGAGGAGGCAGAGAGGAGGGAAGGAGGAGGGAGAGAGGAGGCAGAGAGGAGGGAGAGAGGAGGGAGAGAGGAGGCAGAGAGGAGGCAGAGAGGAGGGAGAGAGGAGGGAGAGAAGAGGCAGAGAGGAGGGCGATACGAGGCAGAGAGTAGGGAGATACGAGGCAGAGAGGAGGGAGAGAGGAAGGAGAGAGGAGGCAGAGAGGAGGGAGAGAGGAGGCAGAGAGGAGGGAGATACGAGGGAGAGAGGAGGCAGAGAGGAGGGAGAGAGGAGGCAGAGAGGAGGGAGTGAGGAGGCAGAGAGGAGGGAGAGAGGAGGCAGAGAGGAGGGAGATACGAGGCAGAGAGGAGGGAGATACGAGGGAGAGAGGAGGCAGAGAGGAGGCAGAGAGGAGGGAGAGAGGAGACAGAGAGGAGGGAAGGAGGAGGGAGAGAGGAAGCAGAGAGGAGGCAGAGAGGAGGGAGAGAGGAGGGAGAGAGGAGACAGAGAGGAGGGAGAGACGAGAGAGAGAGGAGGGAGAGAGGAGGGAGAGAGGAGGCAGAAAGGAGGGAGAGGAGGGAGAGATGAGGGAGAGATGAGGGAGAGGGTAGGGACAGAGGAGGGAGAGGAGGGAGAGACGAGGGAGAGGAGGGAGAGATGAGGGAGAGGGGAGGGAGAGGGGAGGGAGAGAGGAGGCAGAGAGGAGGGAGAGGAGGGAGAGATGAGGGAGAGATGAGGGAGAGATGAGGGAGAGGGGAGGGAGAGAGGAGGGAGCGACGAGGAAGAGACGAGGGAGATAAAGCAGAGATACAAGGTGAAATTTTACATTTTATCAGGTCCCCAGGATGTCCAAAAAAAAATAAAAAAAACGTGATCAGAGCTGGTATTGAACCCTGCAGTCTATGGAGCAGGAGATCAGAGCTGGTATTGAACCCTGCAGTCTATGGAGCAGGAGATCAGAGCTGGTATTGAACCCTGCAGTCTATGGAGCAGGAGATCAGAGCTGGGATTGAACCCTGCAGTCTATGGAGCAGGAGATCAAAGCTGATATTGAACCCTGCAGTCTATGGAGCAGGAGGTCAGAGCTGGTATTGAACCCTGCAGTCTATGGAGCAGGAGACCAGAGCTGATATTGAACCCTGCAGTCTACGGAGCAGGAAATCAGAGCCGGGATTGAACCCTGCAGTCTATGGAGCAGGAGATCAGAGCTGGGATTGAACCCTGCAGTCCATGGAGCAGGAGATCAGAGCTGGTATTGAACCCTGTCAGAGATATGTGTGGGGAGTCAGATAGATGTGTGGGGAGTCAGAGAGCTGTGTGGGGAGTCAGAGAGATGTGTGGGGAGTCAGAGAACACTGCTGCTAAGTGTTCACCTTCTGTGTGAATCTTTAGCGCTGCATTCCTGTCTGTTGTCTGTGTGATGAATGAGAGAATGTCTGATGAATTAAGGAGAAGAGAGGACAAGCTCTCTCCTCTTAGACAACAGAGTGAGAGAGACGGGGAGCAAGAGAAGAAGAGCAGGGGAAGTTAGAGAGAGAGGTAGAGTAAGGGAAGTAAGAGAGGAAGTCGTCCCATCCACCAAACTACCAGGTGGGTGGTATATAGCAGACCTAACTGACTCTATTAAATTAGTCAAAACAGGAACATTTTACATCTGGCTAGAAATGAATGAGGAAATTATCTCAACGGAGGAAAATTGTCCTCCTGTGTGCTACCTATATCCCCCCACTAGAATCATCATACTTTAACGATAACAGCTTCTCCATCCTGGAGGGGGAAATAAATCGTTTCCAGGCCCAGGGACATGTACTAGTCTGTGGCAACCTAAATGCCAGAACGGGACAAGAACACCCTCAGCACACAGGGGGACAAAGACCTACCTGGAGGTGACAGCATTCCCTCCCCATATGCCCCCCTAGGCACAACTATGACAACATAACCAACAAAAACGGGTCACAACTCCTGCAGCTCTGTCGCACGCTGGGTATGCACATAGTCAATGGTAGGCTTCGAGGGGACTCCTATGGTAGGTACACCTATAGCTCATCTCTTGGTGACCTCAACCCAGACTCTCAGAGCGTTCAGACACCCCTATCAGATCACAGCAAAATCTCAGTCTACCTGAACAGAGCAATGCTCCGTCATGAGGCATCAAAGCCAAAGGCACTGAACAATATTAGACAGAACAATCCCTTTTAGAAAACTTCCGGGACAAAACAGCTTAGACTCAGTGAGTATAGCCTTGCTATTGAGAAATTCTTACAATCTTACCAGCACATTCCCAACCATGCAAGTTAGGTTAAAGGTTAAAAAGTAAAATAAATGTGCAAACAAAAATAGAAAATACTATCACAATTTATAACGATAACGAGGCAATATGCAAGAATTACCGGTACCAAGTCAATGTGCGGGGGTACCAGATAGTGGAGGTAGTTGAGGTAATATGAATTAAAACACCCATACATGTAATATTTACAAACAGACAGAGATGAACCCACAAGCATTTCGCTACACTCGCATTAACATCTGCTAACCATGTGTATGTGACAAATAAAATTTGGTTTGATAATGACTCGACTCCCTACCTACCTGATGACTCGACTCCCTACCTACCTGATGACTCGACTCTTTACCTACCTGATGACTCGACTCCCAACCTACCTGATGACTCGACTCCCCACCTACCTGATGACTCGACTCACTACCTACCTGATGACTCGACTACCCACCTACCTGATGACTTGATTCACTACCTACCTGATGACTTAACAACCTACCTACCTGATGACTCGACTACCTACCTACCTACCTGATGACTCGACTACCTACTTACCTACCTGATGACTCGACTACCTACAGTACCTACCTGATGACCTGACTCCCTACCTACCTTATGACTCGACTACCTACCTGATGACTCGACTACCTACCTGATGACTCGACTACCTACCTGATGACTACCCACCCACACATCTGAATGTATCTCTATGAATACCAATCTTTGTTTCAATCGTCTATGAATCCATAATCAGCCAACAACAGATTGCCTGTTCCAAATGACACTAGAAAGAGAGGCTACAGCAGATGTGTGTGTGTGTGTGTGTGTGTGTGTGTCAATTGCCTGTCATTGACCCCAGTCTATCAGCATTGAATGTGAGTCACAATGACATTATTACAGTAGGTAGAGAAAACAGTAGAGCACAAGTACAACACAATTAACCCTTCCTAAAGACTCACTTAACACTCTATTGGTTTGACGGTGTTGGAAGTAAACCTTGTCTATGACCTGTTACAGAGTTATCTCACATATATAATGCATTGAGCTTCAGTTCCTGAGCACTGGGCCCATGGAAACACAGAACTGGGCCCATAGAAACACATCACTGGGCCCATAGAAACACAGAACTGGGCCCATGGAAACACAGAACTGGGCCCATGGAAACACATCACTGGGCCCATAGAAACACAGAACTGGGCCCATGGAAACACAGAACTGGGCCCATGGAAACACATCACTGGGCCCATAGAAACACATCACTGGGCCCATAGAAATACAGCACTGGTCCCATAGAAACACAGCACTGGGCACATAGAAATACAGCACTGGGCCCATAGAAATACATCACTGGGCCCAGAGATATACATCACTGGGCCCATAGAAAAACAGCACTGGACCCATAGAAATACAGCACTGGGCCCATAGAAACACAGAACTGGGCCCATAGAAACACAGCACTGGGCCCATGGAAACACAGCACTAGACCCATAGAAACACAGCAATGGGCCCATAGAAACACATCACTGGGCCCATGGAAACACAGCACTAGACCCATAGAAACACAGCACTGGGCCCATGGAAACACAGCACTAGACCCATAGAAACACAGCACTGGGCCCATGGAAACACAGCACTAGACCCATAGAAACACAGCAATGGGCCCATAGAAACACAGCACTGGGCCCATAGAAACACAGCACTGGGCCCATAGAAACACAGAACTGGGCCCATAGAAATACAGCACTGGGCCCATAGAAATACATCACTGGGCCCATAGAAACAACTAGAAACACAGCACTGGGCCCATAGAAACACAGCACTGGGCCCATAGAAACAACTAGAAACACAGCACTGGGCCCAAAGAAACACAGCACTGGACCCATAGAAACACAGCACTGGGCCCATAGAAACACAGCAATGGGCCCATAGAAACACAGCACTGGGCCCATAGAAACACAGCACTGGGCCCATAGAAACACAGCACTGGGCCCATAGAAACACAGAACTGGGCCCATAGAAACACAGCACTGGGCCCATAGAAATACATCACTGGGCCCATAGAAACAACTAGAAACACAGCACTGGGCCCATAGAAACACAGAACTGGGCCCATAGAAATACATCACTGGGCCCATAGAAACAACTAGAAACACAGCACTGGGCCCATAGAAACACAGCACTGGGCCCATAGAAACAACTAGAAACACAGCACTGGGCCCATAGAAACACAGCACTGGGCCCATAGAAACAACTAGAAACACAGCACTGGGCCCATAGAAACACAGCACTGGGCCCATAGAAACAACTAGAAACACAGCACTGGGCCCATAGAAACACATCACTGGGCCCATGAAACACAGCACTGGGCTCATGAAACACAGCACTGGGCCCATAGAAACACAGAACTGGGCCCATGGAAACACAGCACTGGGCCCATAGAAACACAGCACTGGGCCCATAGAAACACATTACTGGGCCCATAGAAACACAGCACTGGGCCCGTAGAAACACATAGAAACACATCACTGGGCCCATAGAAACACATAGAAACACATCACTTGGCCCATAGAAACACATCACTGGGCCCATAGAAACACATCACTGGGCCCATAGAAACACAGCACTGGGCCCATAGAAACACATCACTGGGCCCATAGAAACACATCACTGGGCCCATAGAAACACAGCACTGGGCCCATAGAAACACAGCACTGGGCCCATAGAAACACAGCACTGGGTCCATAGAAACACATAGAAACACAGCACTGGGCCCATAGAAACACATCACTGGGCCCATAGAAACACAGCACTGGGCCCATAGAAACACATAGAAACACAGCACTGGGCCCATGGAAACACAGCACTGGGCCCATAGAAACACATAGAAACACAGCACTGGGCCCATAGAAACACATAACTGGGCCCATAGAAACACAGCACTGGGCCCATAGAAATACAGCACTGGGCCCATAGAAATACATAACTGGGCCCAGAGAAATACATCACTGGGCCCATAGAAAAACAGCACTGGACCCATAGAAATACAGCACTGGGCCCATAGAAACACAGAACTGGGCCCATAGAAACACAGCACTGGGCCCATGGAAACACAGCACTAGACCCATAGAAACACAGCAATGGGCCCAGAGAAACACATCACTGGGCCCATGGAAACACAGCACTAGACCCATAGAAACACAGCACTGGGCCCATGGAAACACAGCACTAGACCCATAGAAACACAGCACTGGGCCCAT
The DNA here is from genome assembly GCF_057628025.1 of Oncorhynchus mykiss. Classification (NCBI taxonomy): domain Eukaryota; kingdom Metazoa; phylum Chordata; class Actinopteri; order Salmoniformes; family Salmonidae; genus Oncorhynchus; species Oncorhynchus mykiss. The sequence continues at coordinate 78,067,371 of NC_143039.1, forward strand.
GGAAACACAGCACTAGACCCATAGAAACACAGCAATGGGCCCATAGAAACACAGCACTGGGCCCATAGAAACACAGCACTGGGCCCATAGAAACACAGCACTGGGCCCATAGAAACACACAACTGGGCCCATAGAAACACAGCAGTGGGCCCATAGAAATACATCACTGGGCCCATAGAAACAACTAGAAACACAGCACTGGGCCCATAGAAACACAGAACTGGGCCAATAGAAACTACTAGAAACACAGCACTGGGCCCATAGAAACACAGCACTGGGCCCATAGAAACAACTAGAAACACAGCACTGGGCCCATAGAAACACAGCACTGGGCCCATAGAAACAACTAGAAACACAGCACTGGGCCCATAGAAACACAGCACTGGGCCCATAGAAACAACTAGAAACACAGCACTGAGCCCATAGAAACACATCACTGGGCCCATGAAACACAGCACTGGGCTCATGAAACACAGCACTGGGCCCATAGAAACACAGAACTGGGCCCATGGAAACACAGCACTGGGCCCATAGAAACACATCACTGGGCCCATAGAAACACAGCACTGGGCCCATAGAAACACATAGAAACACATCACTTGGCCCATAGAAACACATCACTGGGCCCATAGAAACACATCACTGGGCCCATAGAAACACAGCACTGGGCCCATAGAAACACATCACTGGGCCCATAGAAACACATAGAAACACAGCACTGGGCCCATAGAAACACATCACTGGGCCCATAGAAACACAGCACTGGGCCCATAGAAACACATAGAAACACAGCACTGGGCCCATGGAAACACAGCACTGGGCCCATAGAAACACATAGAAACACAGCACTGGGCCCATAGAAACACATCACTGGGCCCATAGAAACACATCACTGGGCCCATAGAAACACATCACTGGGCCCATAGAAACACATCACTGGGCCCATAGAAACACAGCACTGGGCCCATGAAACACAGCACTGGGCCCATGAAACACAGCACTGGGCCCATAGAAACACAGCACTGGGCCCATGAAACACAGCACTGGGCCCATGAATCACAGCACTTGGCCCATGAAACACAGCACTGGGCCCATGAAACACAACACTGGGCCCATGAAATGCAGCACTGGGCCCATGAAACACAGCACTGGGCTCAGGAAACACAGGAGCTAGAAACAGAGCGACTGTGTCCATCAGATCTATTGCAACAGTATTGATTTTTGCCTGGTCTCATGTGGTTCTGCCTACTGACACTGAGACTGCCTCAGATATGGCACCCTATTCCCTATATAGTGCACTACTTTGGACCAGAGTCCTATGGAACCCTATTCCCTATATAGTGCACTACTTTTGGACCAGAGTCCTATGGAAACCTATTCCCTATATAGTGCACTACTTTGGACCAGAGTCCTATGGAACCCTATTCCCTATATAGTGCACTACTTTTGGACCAGAGTCCTATGGAACCCTATTCCCTATATAGTGCACTACTTTGGACCAGAGCCCTATGGAACCCTATTCCCTATATAGTGCACTACTTTGGACCAGAGTCCTATGGAACCCTATTCCCTATATAGTGCACTACTTTGGACCAGAGTCCTATGGAACCCTATTCCCTATATAGTGCACTACTTTGGACCAGAGTCCTATGGAACCCTATTCCCTATATAGTGCACTACTTTTGGACCAGAGTCCTATGGAACCCTATTCCCTATATAGTGCACTACTTTGGACCAGAACCCTATGGAACCCTATTCCCTATATAGTGCACTACTTTGGACCAGAGTCCTATGGAACCCTATTCCCTATATAGTGCACTACTTTGGACCAGAGTCCTATGGAACCCTATTCCCTATATTGTAAATTTGGGTCCTGGTCAAAAGTTTTGCTCTATTTAAAAAATATATATATATATTTTACCTTTATTTAACCAGTTAGGCCAGTTGAGAGCAAGTTCTCATTTACAACTGCGACCTGGTCAAGATAACGCAGAGCAAAGCAGTGCGACACAAACAACAACACAGAGTTAGACATGGAATAAACGAACGTACAGTCAATAACACAATAGAAATAAAAAATGGCATGAGGAGGTAACGCGATAAATAGGCCATAGGAGAGAATAATTACAATTTAGAAAATTAACACTGGAGTGATGGATGTGCAGATGATGATGTGCAGGTAGAGATACTGGGGTGCAAAAGAGCAGGAAAGTACATAAAATAAAAACAGTATGGGGATGAGGTAGATAAATTGGGTGGGCTATTTACAGATGGACTATGTACAGCTGCAGCGATCGGTTAGCTGCTCAGATAGTTGATGTTTAAAGTTGGTGAGGGAGATAAAAGTCTCCAACTTCAGCGATTTTTGCAATTCGTTCCAGTCATTGGCAGCAGAGAACTCGAAGGAAAGGCGGCCAAAGAGGTGTTGGCTTTGGGGATGACCAGTGGGATATTCCTGCTACGGGTGGGTGTTGTTATCGTGACCAGTGAGCTGAGATAAGGCGGAGCTTAACCTAGCAAAGACTTATAGATGACCTGGAGCAAGTTGGTTTGGCGACGAATATGTAGCGAGGGCCAGCCAACGAGAGCATACAGTTCACAGTGGTGGGTGGTGTATTTGGCTTTGGTTACAAAACGGATGGCACTGTGATAAACTATGTAGGGAATAGCTTGTCATTTGGGACGCGTGCAGAGACAGCCCGTCGGTAAGCTTCATTACGTCTTTTAGCCAGATAAAACAACAATCACATCCAACTAAACTAAAGAAATTATCTGTGATAATAATCTGATCGCTGTATCCAAAATACACTGAATATACCAAACATTAAGAACCACCTTCCTAATATTGAATCCTCAGTTCGTCGGGGCTCTACAAGGTGCCACAGGGACGTTGGCTCCAATGCTTCCGATGTTTGACAGTTGTGTCAAATTGGCTGGATGTCCTTTGGGTAGTAGACCGTTCTTGATACATGTAGGAAACTGTAAAGCGTGAAAAACCAAACCAGCACGCTTGGCACCTACCACCCTACCACCCTACCCCAATCAAAAGCACTTTAATCTGTTCCCTCACCCGTTCACCCTATGAATTACACACATACACGAACCACGTCTCAATTGCCTCAAGGTTTAGAAATCTAAATAGATTATCGCTAGATTATGCTAATAACACGCTATCTAATACTGAGCCTATCGGAGGGCTACATTAAGATAATACCACATTATCTAATACTGACCATAGAAGAAGACATTAAGGTACTCACTGGAAAGGAAGTGATTACCGGAACCTATTTCAGTCCAAGTCTACCACTTTGGACACACACACACACACACACACACACACACACACACACACACACACACACACACACACGATCATCAATGTAGATTGAAGTCTGTTGTCGTGGGAACTCACTGGCCCCCTATACTCAAGTCCCATGAGGCTTTGGATTGTTGCTATGGTATCTGTCATAGCATTCATCTCTATAATGGACAGGTACTGTAATTCTGTTCTGACTGACACCCGTCCACATATGCATTTGTCAGTCTGTGCGTGTGTTTGTGTGTACCTCATCAATTCTACTCCTAATCCATTAGGAGTAGAATTTAAAAAGCGTGTGCGAGCAAGGTGGCCTACAAACCTGACTCCATTACACCAGCTCTGTCAGGAGGAATATGTCAACATTCACCCAACTTATTGTGGGAAGGCTACCTGAAACCAAATACTAATTTAGTGTATGTAAACTT